>NW_021849615.1:0-582 GCF_003651465.1 Formica exsecta | reverse complement strand
TGGTGTTATTGGAAAGCATGTCGTTTTTTCGGTAGACTGTAGATTGATGTATAAACAAATAATGAAAATTTACCTTATTAAGTAGTTTCCGGCATTACTTCAGAAGGCAGGATTATGTGCAGGCCACATTTAAAAAAAAGAAGATTTACAAAGTTGCATATTAGAAGAAACTCTCATGCCATACATCCCAAAAGATACTAGAATTTCTTACCTTGTCGAAGATAATGTCGAAAATATTGCAAAAAAATAAAAAAAAGTTAGTAAAAAAATTGTGCAGAAGATGTTAAATCACTCAGATGATCAAAATTACACTCCAATGAAAGTCGATATTCATATATGTATATCGATTTTCAAGTATAAACATTGCAGAGGCCACCAAGAACAATAAATAAAAAAGTATAAAATTTATAGTGAGTCAAAAGCCACTATAATTGTAATTTTACACAACTTTTTTATTATATATATATGTATGTAGAATTTTGAGTTGTTACCGACAAATATTAATTTATTGATAGGACCAATTGAGACACTCGGGTTAATATATATATTGTGACGTTGCCGTCTCGCGCGCGTCCGCCGAGT
>NW_021849614.1:0-542 GCF_003651465.1 Formica exsecta | reverse complement strand
CTTGTTGAGTCACTCCCAATGATCGTGCCAATTCTTCTTGACTTTAACTCGAGTCTTCATTAAGTAATGCCTCCAATTCTTCATCTTCGAAAACCTTCTCTCTTCCACCGCTATGCCGGTCTTCGACGTGAAAATCACCGTTCTTGAAGCGTTGAAACCAATCACGACATGTTCTTTCACTAATAGCGGACACGTTCTTTCACTAATAGCGGCCTCACTATAAGTATTTGAGAGCATTCGATGAGCCTTAGCCGCAGATTTCTTCATATTGAAGCAGAAAATTAAAACCTCCCGCAAATGACGAGAATTTGGCTCGTAAACTGACATTTTCAATCGAGAATAACTTTATGATGCAGACACAAATCAACTAATGTTTCTATGGGGTTATGTTGACAGATGCCCAAGTTTATTGCATGACGTCTATGATCTATTTATTTCGACCACTACTTACCGCTAAAGCCATCTATAGGAAAACGGCAGAAGTAAAGTTGTACACCTAATATTACAAAACCGTTTCCTCATACTCTTTACATCCTTGGAGT
>NW_021849613.1:0-1213 GCF_003651465.1 Formica exsecta | reverse complement strand
TCTGTAATATCCGGCTAGTCCTGTGAAAGATTGTATATCTTTTACATTCTTCGACGTCGGAAATTCCTTTATTGCCGTTAACTTTGACGGATCCGGAGATATTCCATTCTCCGAAATTATGTGACCTAGATAAATTACTTCCTTGCGCAAAAATTCGCATTTATCTGGTTGCAATTTTAGATTATTTTCTCGGAGTCTCTGCAGTACTTCCTTGAGTCTTTTATTGTGGTCCTCTAGGCTCGCTCCATATATGACGATGTCGTCTAAATAAACTAGACATTTAAGTCCTTGCATTCCGGTTAGAATTGAATTCATTAGTCTCTGGAATGTTGCTGGCGCATTTTTCAATCCAAACGGCATTCTATTAAATTCGTAGTGTCCGTAGGGCGTTGAAAAAGCTGTCTTTTGTTTATCTTGCTCAGCCATCGGTATCTGATGATATCCTGACGCTAAGTCTAGTGTGGTAAAATATTTAGCGTTTCCTAACTGGTCCAGTATCTCGGTGATATTGGGCAGTGGAAATGAATCGCCTATTGTTAAATCGTTTAGCTTCCGAAAGTCTACTACTACTCGGAGCTTAGGTTTTCCGGATGCGTCGGCCTTTTTCGGTACCACTAATAAGGGTGCGTTCCATTGACTCGCGCTTGTTCGGATTATGCCATTTTTCAGCATTTCTTGCACTTGTTTATTTACTTCCGTCTTGTGCTTATCGGGAAGACGATACGGTCTCGTGTTCACCGGCGAGGTATCGGCGCGCGTGTTTATCTCGTGCTCTACCGTCGCGGTGCACGTCAGTGGTTCTCCGTCCAACTGAAATGTATCGCAATATTCTTCGCATATCCGTAGGAGTGCCTGTTTTTCTTCCGTATTTAAATGTTGCGTGCGTAGTAGTTGTCAGATTTGTCTCGAGCTAGTAGGCTTAAAATTTTTTCTTGCTTGTATCGTGTGTATTTTGGATTCGATTTCGCGTTCTATGTCTTCGAGTGTGACGTTCGGCGTCTGTATCTCGACTTCCGTATCGGTTGTATTTATGATACTAACGGGACACGTATAATCCTTCGGTTCTACTAGACAGTTTCCAAGGTAGATTCCTGGAGCTGTTTCCTTTGCTCGTACTATTCCTATCCTATTTTGCTTCGTTATCGCTTTTACGATGGTTTCGCTGCGTGGTTTTAGGATTGTTTTGTTAAACGTATAGAATCTTAGTACGGCT
>NW_021849612.1:0-467 GCF_003651465.1 Formica exsecta | reverse complement strand
TCTCGAATAAAATAATGTCGAATCGAATAAAGAAAGGATATAATAATCATAATAGTATTTGCATTTATAAAAAAATGCGGTATTAAAAGTAGAGACAATATATTAAATGTTCGATTTTATCGTCTGCCTATTAACAATAGAGATCGGTTAATAACATGGTTAGTGAATAGCGGTTGCGATCATTTAGCAGAGGAATCCGATGCAGATTTGCGTAAATTAAGAATATGTAGCAAGCATTTCGAACCAAACGTAATATATCCAGGCGGAAGATTAAAAAAAGATGCGGAACCATTAATACAGTGCTCGGATTTAGTTGCACATTTCGGCCCGATTCCGTGGCTCACGCCTATTGCCCCCCACTCACCGCTCGTGCGTTAGCGACGAGTCGCCAGATACGCGTAACTAAAAAGCGCGACGTTTTATCTCAGAAGCGTCCGTATATAAGAATGCCCAAATATAATAATAAG
>NW_021849611.1:0-516 GCF_003651465.1 Formica exsecta | reverse complement strand
AATTAAAACCATTTATAGAAAATTAAAATTAAAAAAAAAAAAAAACTTACTTGTTCGTTGTTGGGACGACCGGTCAATCGCATCCGATACAAAGCGCGACGAATCTGCGCAATCGCACGACCTCGCTCTTCGAATTCACGGAGGGTAGGACGGAGATGATCATCAAAAACGCGCCCTCGAAGGCGTATAGGCATATTCAACCACAGTCGTCGCAACAATGGAATAAATCCTCGCAATAATGGAATAAATCCATCGGGAGGCTCATAACGAGGCACCCAAACAGCACTGTCGAACCCGTCGTCCATCTCATTCATATCCGTTTGAGGCACAATAATTAACACTGCACCATCACTGTCGAAATCTTCCTCCGAAGAGGGAAGATAACGTGATCGATCAATTAAATTCGCGCAAACCATGTTAGTGGTATACTCAGTAAAACACGACTGAATAAAAAACCACACGACGGTAAAAGCCAGCAAGAAGAAAAACTTAAACTCATAAAATGAGAGCCGATAA
>NW_021849610.1:0-553 GCF_003651465.1 Formica exsecta | reverse complement strand
TTAGGTTATATCTTCCGGAAGTGGAGCCCCCCCGTAGGGGGGGAGGCGGAACTCACTGCGTCCACGCATATACTTTCTCACCAATTGTGGAATTGTGGGGCGGACTGTCTCTCTGTCTCTATAGAGAGGGAGCAGCGTGAATGAACGTGTAAACGAATGTGCGAGGAGCATGATATATATATACATATAATCTTTATGACAATTTATTATTATTTATAGTTATATTTAGTAATTTATAAATGAGAAAAGAAAGTTTGATATATTTTATCCTCTTATGTTACCAAACATTTGCATATTTATATAAGCTTGCCTATATTTATAGAAAATAAACTTTTTCCAAAGCAAAAATTTAGAAATTTAATTTTTGTCGTAAAATATTTATAAATAATGGTTTTATGTATCGAATTAATTTTAATCAATATGAAAATAATTTTTTTATTTGGTTAGAGAATATTTGTTTATAAAGATGCGCATTTGTTTTTATTATTACGCGGTATTTGTAGCATGAATGTATGTAAGTATATATGTATGTATCGGGGAATAAGTCGACTGT
>NW_021849609.1:0-830 GCF_003651465.1 Formica exsecta | reverse complement strand
CTTGCAAGACGTATGCGTATACAATTTTTTAGAGGTGTTTTCATGAGCAATAATTTACCGATAAACGGTATTGTAATATATTTCATTTTTTCCTGTCTTTTTAGAAGGCCAGGGACACTCACGCTATCCCCATACGCGTGCCTTTTCTTACAATTTACAGAACGAGGACTTATAATTAATTGAACTTTCAATATCGCAATGATTTCTAAATATAAGTATACGGTTCGTCTTTTACAATGTTTGATTTATCCTCTAATCCGCTTTCGTCAATACATTTACTTATTCAAACGCTACTATCTTTACTTAACTAATGTAGAATGTTCTTTTTCAATACACGCGTGAATCCGTTTATTCGGAGTTCGTACCCGCTCTCCGGCCTTTTCCCTACGCCTCAACTTGTCGGCACAATCGCCGTCGTGCCTCGTGTATTCTGATACGAGCCTCTTCGTGTCAGGGATCTCACCGCGAACTCTCTAACTCGAGATTTATATTGGAGCAATACTCATCTGGGGTGGTGCCACGTATTCAAGATTGCGTCGATTTTTCCCTCGTTGGCTCTTTCACCTGTTCCGGGAATTTCCAGCTTCGCTTCCTCCTCACGCCCGAGAGTTCTGCCGGCCCAAGGTGAATCCAGGTTTCCGTAATATATGGCGGTGCCTCTCTCCTTATAATGTAGGATGAAATAATTGCCAAAATAATTGCAACGAAGTCGGAGTACTTCTCTATTCGATGTCGCTAGCGTGCGTCCCCGGAATGAAAGAGAGCGAGAGATCCCGGAACTCTAATATATTGATTTACCGCGATCGATCGACATGCGCACTATCCGCTGA
>NW_021849608.1:0-3496 GCF_003651465.1 Formica exsecta | reverse complement strand
TGTATTTTATTTATTTTTAATAGTTTACATGTATTTTTAAATATTGCGCTGAGGAAATTTGTGCCTTGATCCGTTAAAACTTTTTCCGGTATTACTGCAAACAATTCTGTCGAATAATTGTGATAACATTTGCATGTCCTTCCTTTACTAATTCACAAAGATATTCTTTGCGTTCTAATCCTAAAGTTATATTATCAAGAGATTTGTGATTCTCCTTTTCACAAAATGAAATATTTGTAAGCAAATGTTTTAATGAATCTGGTTTCAAAAAGTTTTTAGATATTTGCATTGGAAAATTAACGGATTTAGGTTGTAATAAATGAACCCTTGTTTCATGAGCTTGAAAAAAAGCATTAAACGAATTAAAAAAATTTAAAACATATTTTAGAAGTGTGGAAGTTTAGGGGCGCCATAGGCGCCGAGCCTCAGAATTGCGGGCGGCTGGTCGGCCCGCGAGGCTGGTAACGTATCGTTACAACATGAATAACGTGAAAGCCACCGAGTATCGCATAACTTCAAAATTTTGTGATTTGTATCTTGAAAACATTCACAAAACTCATTAAAAATAGCTAAACGTTTTGGACTACTGTTAAGATAACTTGCAATTTTTCTTAAGAATTCTTCGCAAAAATCAGATATTTCAGCGCATGCATCGTGCGCAACCAATGCGGCGGAATGGCAAGGACATGAAAATGTTAATAAATTTTTGCATTTTGATACCAATTTTTTTTTAAATAATTTTTATGTGTTTACGCGAGATCTAATAGGCGAGCCAAGCCGCCCTAACATATGATCCTCGAGAATCTCGAGAAAGCGTCAGCTATAGCTGACTGAACGACTGAAAGAAAGAAAGAGATAGCAGATTGTATGTCTGCGCTCGTCTACTGCCCGAAGCTAGCCGAGCGCCGAGCGCACACGTACACGGCTTTTTCTTTGTGTGCGGTATCCCCTCCCACGCTACGGCAACGGGCAGAGTCTCAAACCTGGCATCCCTGGGCCCAACCATATTCAATGAAGATTCACCACAAAAAAGGAGATCAAAATCGGTGAAGAGTCAGCTGCGACCTCTTCTTATAAGTTGTCTAGACAGCGAGTTTCAATCGCTCTGTCGTATCAATATACAGTATTCAATAAGTCTATCCTCGCATTTTTCTACGCGTTGTGCAGTGCAGAGTTATATCTATATAACTTAAGAAACTATAATATTCCTACGGCCAAGCGACGAGTGGTGTGCCTTTGAATCCATCAACGAACACCACCGGAATCAACCGGATTTCCGAGCCAAATTTTCCAGCCAGCTCTCTCACGAGAGATAAAAGGTCACTCATCACTCGGTCATCGAGAGTAATCATCTTTTCCTTCGCACACAACAAGTAGTGAGTCTGCTAAAGAATCTTATTTTATTTTATTTTTTTTTCTTTCTGTTGTTTCTATCTCTCTCCTACATTATTTTTCCCTCCCTCTCAAAAGGAACAGTTTGCTATTAAATTCGAATCTTCGATTAATATACAAGCACACATATTTACTAATATTATTAAATTAAATTCTGGCCATTAAATATTTTATATCTCCTTTCCTTTGAACCTTCTCTCCATTTTGCGAGTCCGTAAGTCTGATTAGCCAGGATCTTGAACACTGTCAAGATTGGCATTCATGCTTATTATTAGACTCGAGCAATCCTTTCTCCTTTGCGAGTCCGTCAGTTTGATTAGCTAGGATCTTGAACACTGTCAAGATTGGCATTCAAGCTTATTGCTAAACTCAAGCAATTCTTTCTCCTTTGCGAGTTCGTAAGCTTGGTTAGCCAGGATCTTGAATATTGTCGAGATTGGCATTCATATTTATAGTTAGACTTAACCAATCCTTACCCTTTCGCGGGTCCTTAAGTGTGATTAGCCAGGATCCTGGTGTAATATCATGATTAGCATTCATACTTAGCTGCCAGGCCTAGAAGAAAATTTTCTCTCCCTATTTCCATAATAATTCCCTCCATATCATTCTTTTTTTCTTCTTTCTTAAAATATATATATACATAATAATATAAATACAATTGAGATTCTTAAAAGTTTTCTCTATTTTTTTTCATTATTTTATTATTACCAAACTGTTTCCTTTAACTCAAAATCAATACCTCAGTTAACTTTTACGTGTGTTTCCTAGTGGAAACAAGCACGGCAAAACGCTCTAAGTGTTGGTCGAAACACATCCGCAACCGAGAAAATAAAAAGATCCGGAAACTGTTGGCTCGGGCGTCCGCGGATCCTAGCTTTATTATCGATTATAAGAAATTAAATATAGACGAGCAAACATTCAAATTAAGAATTCAGCGTTTAATTAATACACAAACACGCAATACACACCCTTGTCCCCATAATTCTTCTTCTCATTATTCACCTCTTTCTTATTCACCCGTCTCTTCCCCCGAGCGTCGCCTGCCTTCCCTGTATCCCCTCAACAGTCGGGAAATCATACTCCTTCTTCTTCCACTGAACATCCACCTACCTTCCCTGAATCTCTTCAACATCTGGAAAATTCTGGTCCCCCTTCTCCCTCCGGATATTCGCCTGCTTTCGCTGATTTCCAGCAACCGCCGAGAAATCCTACTCCCCCCCCCCTTCGACTACCCGCCATCTCCCGACCATCAACCGTCGAGAATTCCCACTCCCCCCTCCTCTTCACACTTCGAGTCGTCCGATCTTCCAGGAGCATCGCACGATTTTGAGGAAGCCTTCCAGGACTTCGCGGAAGAATTACCGGACCTCAAAGAGGAACCGGAAGATCCCGAACAGGGATCTTTCGATACCGAAGGAGAGTCTGAGTTCTACGAAGAACAGGCTAGACGAAACTGGTACAGATATCTTTTAAGTCAGTTTCCTCCTTACCCAGTACCTCTTACGGATGAGGCCTATCGGGTCGGTCCAGATATAGTAGACCTTGACCAATTTTTTATTGTAAATTTCCAACCGGAATCTAGATTTTAGTTTCCCCGTTTAATTCCGGTTAATATCTTCCGCATTAATGTATCACCCGCGAAAAGAACATCTCCCACCCACACACACACACACACATACACATTAGAATTTAAGAAAATTTATATTATAAATAAGATTTATAAATCAAACTAAATATTTCATTATTAAAATTTATTCCTTTTAAAATCATTCATTTTTATTATTTTTTTTGAATAAATGTAATGTTAAATTTTAAATTCGAGTAATTCATTAACCCGACTTCCTTCCTGTTACCCGAAATCGCACAGGGTCCCGTTCCGGGTAATAAGGATTCAGTTCCTTTACCAAAAAGGGACCGCCGACCGAACGGCCTTTCGATAGAGTAAGAGCGACCCTTCCGGTCGTTGACCTGTCTGAGGCCCTGTATTGTACGTTCGACTCGGAAACACTTGTCTCGCAAAAGAAAGAGAGAGTGTGTTTCGAGGTAAGTATAAGATGCGTTGAGTGGTACCCGTTTGACCACGTTAATATTGACCACGGTCCCG
>NW_021849607.1:0-260 GCF_003651465.1 Formica exsecta | reverse complement strand
GTCTGTGACTTAGGACCGTCATTCTAACGTCTCTTTTACGTCATTACAAAAATGAATTTGACGTAAACAGTAACTAAAAAATGACGTTATAATGACGACACTTTGCTCCTGGGTAGTTACGTGCCTGTAAGTGAAATTTGCCGAAAATTTTCATAACACATCAAGGAAATTGAGGAACAACGCTTTTCGGCTCACAAAGCCAAGATCGCTATGTGTGCAAGTTTGCTTCGTTCGGAACGACTTAGTTACGTACCTGTAAG
>NW_021849606.1:0-574 GCF_003651465.1 Formica exsecta | reverse complement strand
AATATGTAAAATATTAGCATCATACATCATTGTATTTGTCTGAAATGGTATAACTTTTATTTTATCATGCATTATTTATAAATATACTTATCTACTCACCTTAACCTAGCCTGTCCTTATTGCCGGGTCCGCCAAGACTTTCGCGCCCAAACACTACTCCTCTTAAGGTGCCTTTACATGGCAGCGTTAAGCGTCGAGCGTCTGCGCAGAGAATTGCGCCGAATCTAATTTCAGCCTAGAATCTATCTCTTTTAAATTCTGCGCATTTTTCTGCGCAGACGCTCGACGTTTAACGCTGCCATGTAAAGGCATCTTTATATATACCGCTGCTTCGGTTGCCATCTACCACGCATGCGCGAGATAACCTGGCCCGAACAACAACACTGGGTTCACCGACGTGCGCCCGGTAGTGTGCGTGAGCGCTCAGCTGTTACAGCGCTGATCCCTACAACACATTATTGTACGGAGGTGATGAGACAAGCTATGTATGTATGTATATATATGTGTGCATGTGTGTGTGTGTGTGTCTGTGTGCGTGCGCGCGTGTGTGTACACACAGTGTATATATATAAGT
>NW_021849605.1:820-1392 GCF_003651465.1 Formica exsecta | reverse complement strand
TCGCTTCATACGCAAGTTTCCTTTGTTCGGAATGTCTTAGTTACATGCCTGTAAGTGAAAATGGCTGAAAATTTTTAAAACACATCATGGAAATTTAGGAACAACGCTTCTCGGCTTACAGAGCTAAGATCGTTAAGTACGCAACTTTCCTTCGTTCGAAATGTCTTAGTTACGTGCCTGTAAATGAAATTTGCTGAAAATTTTCAAAACACATCATGGAACTTGAGGAACAACGTTTCTCGGCTCACAAAGCTAAGATAGCTATATACGCAAGTTTCCTTCGTTCAGAACGACTTAGTTACGTGCCTGTAAGTGAGATTTACGTAAAATTTTTATAACACATCAAAAAAATTGAGGAACAAACGCTTCTCGGTTCACAGAGCTAAGATCGCTATGTACGCAAGTTTCCTTCGTTCGGAACGACTTAGTTACGTGCCTGTCAATGAGATTTGCCGAAAATTTTCATAACACATTAAGAAAACTGAAGAACAACTCTTCTCGGCTCACAGAGCTAAAACCGCTATGTATGCAAGATTCTTTCGTTCGGAACGATTTAGTTACGTGCCTGTAAG
>NW_021849605.1:0-133 GCF_003651465.1 Formica exsecta | reverse complement strand
TTTTCTTCGTTCGGAACGACTTAGTTACGTACCTGTAAGTAAGATTTGACGTAAATTTTTATATCACAACAAGAGAGAGGAAATTGAAGAACAACGCTTTTCGGCTCACAGAGATAAGGTCGCTATGTACGCA
>NW_021849604.1:0-501 GCF_003651465.1 Formica exsecta | reverse complement strand
ATTACATTCGGTAAAATTGCATTATTTTGTAATAATAACTTTAATGAATACTATATATTGTATAAAAAAACATCATATACATTATACATACACATATACATATACATACACACATATAGCCGCGCGCCGTGAAGTGTGCGCTGCCACATACTACCAGGCGCGCGGTTCACCAACGTGCGGCCGGCTAAAGGTTGGCGCTGATTGGTCAGATTTTACTCAATAATAACTCCTTTATTAAGCATTATAAAAAAAATATGGTTCAGGATTTTTAAAACAAATGGTTCAGGACTTTTCGACTCACTTTGACCCAATCTACCTCCACCTTTCGTTTGGTCACTTACTTGTCGGACACCCTGTATAATATATATCTCATCAAAATAAGACTATAATTAATTTTTTAGACTTTTATACTTTTGAAAGTATTATGTAATAAAACAAAATATTGAAAAAGTATATAGTATTTTTTCACTTTGATTTATTATATAAAAATGGAATAAATAA
>NW_021849603.1:0-462 GCF_003651465.1 Formica exsecta | reverse complement strand
GGCAACGCGGTTTTTAACGAGCGATCGCTATTTTGCTGCTCGTTATCTTCCGCCGAAGGAGGAGGAGCAGCTCGGTGCTGCTCAGCATATTCGGCGAGCTTGCCGCGTTGTTGAACGTAAGTATTTTCTATGGCATCAACAAAAGTAGTCGCGTACTCACTCTCGCTGTATCTCTCCTTATAGCTGGTGCGGATGAACTCATGCTGTGTCTCGAACTTGGCCCACAGTTGATCCAGGATCTTGATCCGGGCGTCGATGCTGCCGAGGTTGATGCCAGCTGCGCCTTGTTTCCGTAGATTTTCCACCGACCTTGACATGCGACCGTGGATGTCGCGTTGAGCTTGCAGCAAATTATTTAAGTCTGCGCACATTTTGTAACGTTTGTCTTTCCTTTTTTCAGGTTTCACTCACAAACTTGCGGATGCCGGCGATGATCCGGCTCGAAGGACCAGAAAATGTTCG
>NW_021849602.1:0-205 GCF_003651465.1 Formica exsecta | reverse complement strand
TAAATTTCTTGCCGCTTGAACTTTTCCTGTCACTTCTTCTAAACGTGCGGACGCGATCCATGCAGGGGGATGGTTAGGATTGGTCTCTCTGACGGATTTCACAATAATCTGGCTTTTTTTATGTCACTATGGAAATAAAAAAAAATTGTGATAAGAATGTTTATACAATCTTAAAATTAAATATGTAATAATCATACACTTACTT
>NW_021849601.1:0-224 GCF_003651465.1 Formica exsecta | reverse complement strand
AACTTGCGTACATAACGATCTTATCTCAGTGAGTCGAGAAGCGTTTTTCCTTTATTTCTTTGATGTGTTATGAAATCTTTCGGTATATTTCACTTACAGGTACGTAACTAAGTCGTTCCGAACGAAGGAAACTTGCGTACATAGCGATATTAGCACTTTGTGCCAAGAAGCAATGTTCTTCAATTTCCTTGGTGTATTATGAAAATTTTCGGCAAATCTCGCTT
>NW_021849600.1:0-566 GCF_003651465.1 Formica exsecta | reverse complement strand
TATTTAATTCAAATAAACGTTTCGACTTTACTTAGTCTTCTTCAGAGTATAACGCTAAAAATATACATAAATAAATTCTTAATAAAATTTGTGAAGGTTAACACACTCCTTTGAATAAGTAATCATGTCAATTTAAAAATAAACATATAGAAATAAATAACTTAAATAAAATACTAAAAAAAAGCTGTGACAAAATGTAAGAGCTTGGTCAGAGGTTAAAAATTAATAAAACTAATTAGCGACAATTAAAACTATTAGAAGATAAATTCGTCGTTGGAAGGCGAGAAGTTAACTTTTGAATTGTAAGTTATAGTCGTAAAATTGTGTTTCCAGTCTTATTTACTGTTAAAAAACAAAATAAAAAGATTGATGTTACAAGCTATTAATTTAGACAAACACTAATTGGTTAATATTTTTACTTACCACGCTATGTCAATCAATCACGAGGATGTCTTACATGTATTGTCTTGCTTCTTGTTGTTGTCGAGTCTAGATCGTGACTGTTAGTGAGTGTCAATAAGATCCCAGATAGCCAAGAATGTTAAAATCACGTTTTGCCAAAGCTT
>NW_021849599.1:0-1955 GCF_003651465.1 Formica exsecta | reverse complement strand
GTCGTTTCGAACGGAGGAAACTTGCGTACATATCGATCTTAGCTCCGGGTCGTTCCGAACAAAGAAAAATTGCGTACACAGCGATCTTAGCTCTGTGAGTCGAGAAGCGCTGTTCCTCAATTTCCTTGATGTGTTTTGAAAGTTTTAAGCAAATCTCATTTAAAAGCACGTAAATATGTCGTTCCGATTGAAGAAAACTTGCGTACACTTCCATCTTAGCTTTGTGAGCCGAGAAGTGTTGTTCCTCAATTTCCTTGATGTCTTATGAAAATATTCGGCAAATTTAACTTACAGGCACGTAATTAATTCGTTTCGAACGGAGGAAACTTGCGTACATAGCGATCTTAGCTCCGTGAGCCGAGAAGCGTTGTTCCTCAATTTCCTTGATGTGTTATGAAAATTTTCGGCAAATCTAACATACAGGCACTTAACTAAGCCGTTCCGAACGGAGAAAACTTGCGTACTTAGCTATCTTAGCTCTGTGAGCCGAAAAACGTTGTTCCTCAATTTCCTTGATGTGTTATAAAAATTCTCGGCAAATCTCGCTTACAAACACGTAACTAAGTCGTTCCGAACGATGGCGAACGGAGGAAACTTGCGTACATAGCGATCTTAGCTCCGTGAGCCGAGAAGCGTTGTTCCTCAATTTCCTTGATGTGTTATGAAAATTTTCGGCAAATCTAACATACAGGCACGTAACTAAGTCGTTCCGAACGGAGGAAACTTGCGTACACTTCCATCTTAGCTCTGTGAGCCGAAAAGCGTTGTTCCTCAGTTTCCTTGATGTGTCATGAAAATTTTTGGCAAATCTAACTTGCAGGCACGTAATTAAGTCGTTCCGAACAGAGGAAACTTGCGTACATAGCGATCTTAGCTCTGTGAGCCGAGAAGCGTTGTTCTTCAATTTCCTTGATGTGTAATGAGAATTATCGGCATATCTCACTTACAGGCACGTAAAGGTGGGTATACATCTACGAACGAACGCCGAACGAACCGCGAATGCAAACGTTCGGACATTCGCGTTCGTGTTCGTAGGTTGTTCGTTTCTTTTGTCGGTTGCACGAACATCAGCATTTGATTAGGATTTGGCGTTCACTGCAAATATTTAGAGATTTTTACGACATTCTTTTACGTGACATTTGTACGATACGTTAAAGGTAATTAAGTAATATTCCGATAGACAATAATTAGAATTATGCAATATAGAAATAAATTATAATACTATTATGATTTTATATTTAAAAAAAAGTTATATCATTGGAATAACCTATGTGAGTTTAGGCATGTTTTTATTATAACAATATTTATGTGTATATACATTTAACAACTATATATATACATATATCTTATACGCATATTTCTTTTTCTACATTTTAGATAAGCAAGAATAGAGTTTTACTGTTGACAGGATCAATGTCTGACAATAGAATTATTATAGCAAGTGCGTGTTATATTATAATGGCTTATAATTTGAAAAAAAAACAAAAAAAAGGAAGAAAAGAAGGTGGTGGATGACATGGGTATATCGAAGTCATCAACAATATAGGGGAAGCGACTTAATGAACGATTTAAGGAAAAAGTATATGGGACAATTTCAAAATTTCTGCAGAATGTCTGCAGAAGACTTTGAATTTTTGTTAAATAAAATTGGATCTAAAATTTCTAAACAGGATACAGTGTTTCGTCCGTCAATTCCTATTGAAGAGAGATTTGCTATTACTCTTCGTTTTTTTTTGCAACAGGAGATTCTTACACAAGTTTGATGTATTTTTTTAAAGTATCTAAACAATTAATTTCAAGAATTGTGCCCGAAGTGTGTATCGCTATAATAGAAGCATTGCAGGAAATAATACAGGTAAGAGTAAAACATATTATTACCTTTCATTATTATTATTTATTATTTACTTTTTATATCACAGATAATTAATATCAATATTACAAGAGAAATAAACTTA
>NW_021849598.1:354491-369209 GCF_003651465.1 Formica exsecta | reverse complement strand
TAATTGATTAAAAATTATCCGATTTCGTGTTTGGTATTATTTTAAATGGTAAAATATCATTAATTCATTGTAATAATTTTCGGATCAAGAAGCGCGAAAAACAAAAATTTTACAGTAACGATATATAACGCGATAACGCTAGAAATCTTACCGTAATACTTTTATGTACAGAATAATGAAACAAATAAATTAGTGTAAAAAAACAAATAATTGTTAAAAAAAAATACATTATAAATAATTACATACTTTTTCTTGAAAACAATTTTTTTTTATATTAATTGGATTTTTATCATGTGGTCCCCTCGAAACCATGCAACTTTTGTCTGAAACATTTTTGTCTATTGAGCTCCGTTTTCGAGATATTCGCGTGGATTGATTAAAATGATCCACCCTGTATATATATTGTATAATAGCCAGATTTTTTAAAAACAAGATTTGTAAAGCGGCTTCTGTTTTAGACATTTCCGGGAAAAACTTGAATAAGCTTATGTTTTGATTTGAAAAAATAATTGTTCAATATGACGTTGTCTCCAGGAAATTGATATTTAGGTATTGCATCAGTTATGGCGATAAAGAAATGAACTGAGACAGCGATAGACACAATTATCTATAGATACAATTTACGTGTCTAAATTGCGATATGCTTATCGACGCGGGAATACCGTCGGTCTTGAAAAATCAGCATGTGTTACTTATATCACAAACGCGAATAAATTCCTTCTCTTTTTCTCGCGAGACTCCGGCGTCGAAGGATGTCCAATTCGGCGATTCGGTACTCGCTCGCGGAGGTCGCGAAGTGCGATGGTAAAAACGGGTCCAGAACTTGGATTGTGATTTATGATAACGTTTACGATGTGACGGATTACATGTCCCAGGTACATTTACAAGAATATAAAATATGTGTATAATATAATGTGTCTGTGTATGTTTGTGTATGCATATGATGCAATGCAAGAATTCTTAATGAACTATATACATAATGAGACATTGGTTTATATTTTACATATATTCGTGTGTGATTAAATAAAACGTGTAATTTTAATGATTTATTGCATTTCAGTTGTTCAGCAATTCATAAATTTTTACAAAACATATATAAAATACGACAAAAATCGTGAAATTAGAAAAATGTGTCAATTTTCCCAACAATAAATTAAAATGCAAACTATATTGCTTTCAAACCAAGTTTTTTATTTTTAAGAAAGTCAATTTTTGGAGAAAAGAATTAATTGAGAAATTGAAAAATAATATCTTTTCTTTGTCTTTTATAAGTTTAAATGACTTTTAATGATTTTGAGTGATATGTTATGCTGCAGTGACTATCAAAGCGTGATATTAAGAATAACAGAATGCACTTTAAAAAATAAAAAACAATAAAATGCATTAAAAAAAAAATTATTTTTTGGAAGTAATAAAAAATGAATTAATAAAAAGTCCATATAAAAAATACCAAATTTTTTTTATTGTTTCTTAAAAAAATTCTTGTATTTGTATTCATAAATGTTACATTAAAAATAATTACTTGGTTTATGACAAGAAATCATCCAAGTTTAACAAAGAGGAAAAGTATTTCCATAATTTTAATTATATCTCATACGTGCTAATTTTTGTAAATTTGTCTGGCATTATTTTATTCTATTATTATTATGATGATTATTATTATTATAGATTATATTAATTTTTATATAAATTGTTTTTTTATAAGATATTACAGTAATTTACTACAAGCTATTACAAGCAATTTAATAAATAAGATTTGATAAAAATATTATAATTAATAAATTAATTACAGCATCCTGGTGGTCCAGAATTAATTGAGGAATATGCGGGAAAGGACGCAACAAATGGATTCGATGATTTTGGTCATTCCTCAGACGCGAAAAAGATGCTTAAAGAATATTTAGTTGGCGAACTTGAAGATGTAAGCTTTAATAATCTTGAGATTAATTAGATAAAAAATAATTATTAGTATCAATACTATTCGGGAATCTCATTCAAACTTACAAAATAATAATCTAAAATTTCTATAAATAACAACACACATCGGACATAATTTATTCTGTAAGATATAATTAGAAATATGATACCATACCGAATGTGATTATATATTATAGGAAGATAAAAGAGCCAATAAAAAGAAAAAGCATGCTGTTCCTAACGGAATAAAAGTCGAACGTACGGATAAACAGAGACGAAGGTAAATTTTTAATGATATTAATTCTCAAATTAATCGTAATATTTTTGTTTAATATTTATATTAAACAAAATTCTTATATCATTTAACTTTATTAATTAATATAGTACAAAAACATGGCTATCTACTAGAGAGAGCAACGTTTTTCTAAAAATATGAAATATATATGTATATTATTGTAAAAATTTTGTAACATTTCTAGAAATAATTTATTTAATAATATGATGATTTTTAGAAACACTAATATAAAAGTGAATATATTATAAACACATGAGCATTTTTATCATGTATTAAATTAATTTTGCCACTTTCAGAAGCTATTTATTTCATTTTTCAGAACCTTTTTAGCAATACTATGCGGCAAATGTACATCTTGAAGAACGTATTGTCTAGAGAGAGAGAGAGAGATTTAAGATATATTATTTTATTTATGAAATCACTATCATTACATTTGCAGTACCTATATATGATATTGCACGTGACGACGCGCGCGTAATTCCGATAAGAATCATTAATTAAATCGCAGTATTAAATACGATCCTCTTATCGCATACGTGACATTGGAGATTCTTAAGAACAAACAAGGAAAACCAATAATTATGTCTGCGAATACTAATGAGTCATGCGTCAATTGCTTATCGCGTTCACAGACCTATAACAAGCAAGTTTTGCGGAATTTCCAATTTTTAATTCGTGAAGTTAAACTTTTAATTTATAAACAATATATATAATTATTGTAATGTGTACATACACATAGTTGATAACATATTATTGATGCATTTATAAAATAAATAGGATTAATGTTGCGAATTATGATAGATTGTACAATGTACCTGAATGAAATGATATGCGTGAAATAACATATACCGATATTGGATATTGCTTGTCATGTAAAACATTTCGAAATTACGCTTGCATTGCACATGAGAAGAATCCGTTTTACGATACGTGGCATGAATTATGCCAAGGCCTCTCTTTCTCTTACACGCTATTGTAAAATATTTTCCTCTATTGGATCGTGTTACTCAACTCGAGAGATTCTTTACATAAAAGAGATTTTGTAATAAAACTAAATGCTTAATGCGTGCAAACACATTATATTTATAAAAAAATATTTATATATAGATATTTATATAAAAAGTTTAAGAAGAGAAAATATATATAAATTTAATTTAGATATATTTAAATTTATAAATCTAATCTTCCAACTACTTCATCCATCGCTTTTGACTTTCCTCGCAATTGTAGTTTGGATCGACTGTCTCTTTCTTTTCCCTTGCGTCAGCGATTCAGTTTATTTCTCTTTATTATTTTCCTTCTTTATCTCTGTGGTCTTCCTCTAGTTTCATCACTGTTATTTCCGTCTGTATTTTCCAATTGCTGACGCTTATCTTTATTATTTCCTTCTTTTTTTCTGCTTCTCTCTGGTTTTCTAATTTTTCTGTTCCTCTCTTGTCACCCCATCTTTCTTTACCATTATCTTCATTCCATTTCTCTGCTTTCTTTTACCCGGTATTTTAAAAATACACGAAATCGCAGGTATATTCGCTTTTCGAAAATACATCACGCATCTAAAGATCGAGAGAGATCCAAGAAAAACAATACTCGTTCGTCTCAAACCAGATAACTGTTAGTAGTAACGAACTCAATATACACTGGTTAGATATTTATTAGATTTTATCAATTATAAAAAACATGTTACCAAATTATAAAATCGTATCAATATATACAGAATGGTAAATTTCAAACGTAACAGGCCGAATATCTCGATAACTAAATGAAATATCAAGGTCCGGTTTTTTTTTTATGCCTCCATTTAAAGTCAAAGGCCCTTATTCTGAGCTCACATTTAGAGGCACATTTAAAGTGCCACATTTAGAAGCGTAGATAAATGTATTAGTACTACAGTACTAAAGTCAGTCGCATTCTCATCGCACATTTATAGCGCCTCTAATTTAGAGGTACATTTATGATTACTGTGTTGTATATCATACTTATTATGCGCATACGGCACTGTGATTGGCCTTCAAACAGTTCATTATATCACGCGCCATGAGTTAAATTAGTAAATTTCATTTCGACCTTTCTTTCGATGCTACTGCAACACAAAACGAAACCGCGCATATAATTGTAACAACATTCTTTAATTAACCGATATTTTTGTCGGAACTTGTGATCATTATAACCGTCTTCAAAAACGTCTATTCTATTTCGAAATACCAATGGGTCACGATCACGCACTGCATTTACTTCCCAAATTTCGATCGTATGATCAATGGCTTATCTTATAATATATTTTAATACGTAAAATAAACTCTATATTGTTCAATTGCAGTCGCTCCATTCTTTAAGAGGAATGGCTATGATTGGCCAGTGTAATACGTATTAAAGTATATCGGTGTAAACTAAGTCATAATTAATAAGAAGAGAATTGATATTTATCGATATTTATTGATATTTATCATTCAAGCCTTTTTAAACTTTTTAATCTTATTATTTATTTTAAGCCATAATCGTCAAATATATCCATGATAATGTAGTTGAGTGTGCTCTTTCAAGCTAGTTCTGCTTCAAAGTGCAAGATTTTTCATCCTAATTAATCCTTCTAAGTGAAAATAGTGTCAAACAAAATGCACCCTTCATTGCATTTTATACAACCATACTTTTAAAAGAAATTTCAGAATTGACCAAATATTATTAATATTGTTATGTAAAAAAGTTCTATTATTTATAAAAACTTGATCTGTAATAATTTTATTAATGAAATCAATTGTATAACAGTGATAGAATTAATTAAACTTACGAAGCATCGAGTACAACGCGCCGATATTACGTATAAATGTGCCCTCGGACACATTTATTGGTACATTTATCGAGAATGGCATAAATGTGCTATAAATGTGGTTCAGAATACGATTTTCACTATAAAGTTGCGCATTTAAACTAAATATGGCGATCTGCCTCTAAATGTACCGCTAAATGTGCGCTCAGAATACCGCCACATTTATCGTGTCATCTAAGGCACATTTAGAGGCATATCTAAAGATAGATGTGAGCTCAGAATACGGGTCAAATCCTTTTTATCAAAATTTGTCCTGCTTGAAATAATATAACCTGAAAAAAACCGGATCTCGATATTTCATTTAGTTATAGAGATATTCGGCCTGTTACGTTTAAAATGTAGCACACTGTATAAATAGTCAAGATTATTAATAAAATAATATTATTTTATTTCCTTTTAATGGCCGTATTTCCTTTTAATGGCAGATTCTTTACAACATTTCAAGACGAAGATCCTAATACAAAAATGTCGAGGCTATAATAGTTTTTAAACGGGAAGCGATTATATTTTACGAATGACAGGGCTGAGATTTCGCGCGCTCAGGCACGGCGAAATAGTAGACATCTTCATGGTAACATTGATCGACTACTTTGACAGTTGAAGTTGAAACATAACGCAAATTTTTATTTAAATCATTTTTAAGATTAATTCTTGCATCCATTATTCGTAATAATTCGTAATAATAAGAATATACTAATTCTAAAATTCGTAATAAGAATATACTAATGCAATGCATAGAGAAGCGGGAAAACATATAATGATAATGCTATTGTAAATTTATACGATAATCATAATATCATAAAAAAGTGCTCCATTCATAGAAGCACTTTTTTCATTTGTCATTTAGCCTATATATATATATAAGTATACTTTATGTAAGTAAATAAATTATTATAATTTGTGCAATAATTATAACATTTGTGCAATATGGATCCAAATGTTGCTGAAGGAGCCATTAAAAAACAAAGAGTCCGGGTATTTCAAAATTCATGGTTAGATGAAAATATTTTTAAAGGATGGTTGACTCCCCATTCCGAACCGAATAAAGCTTTTTGTAGCATTTGTAACAAAAGTATTGCGTGTTGTAAAACAAATTTAGTAGCTCACTCACAATCGGTCAAACATATGACAAAAGTAAACAGCTTAAATCAAACTGATCAAAGCCTTTCCGATGTTAGTACTATTCCACATAATAACAAAGTAAAACGCGCGGAAATAAAATTAGCATCATTTTTCGCGGAACATAATATTGCTTTTGACACTGTTGATCATTTAGTCTCTTTATTAAAAGATATTTCTATTGAGCCTGAAATTGTACGAGATGTTTCATTGGGCCGACTTAAGTGCACCCAAATTGTTAAAAACATTATAGCAAAACGAGAGACAAAAAAAATTATTGAAATTTTAAAAATTTTCTAATTTTCTATTTTAGTAGATGAAAGTACCGATATTACAAATACCAAATTTATGTGCGTACTTGTTCAATATGTTTCACCTAATAATAAAAAAGTAAAAATACAATTATTAGAAATATCATCGTTAGATGCCGCAAATTGTACCGCAAAAAATATTTTTAAAACTTTTAAAACATTTTTAGAAAAAAACCAAATTCCGATAAAGAATATCGTTGGAATGGCAAGCGATAGCATTGTTTTGTTTTACAAAGTTTATTTTAATTTATTTTAGTTTAACAGCCTGAGGTGATAAATGAATCACTTTAATAAAATGTTTAATGTGCAATTATTTTCTTTCAGAACTGATGATTTGATTTTTATTTAATTACACATACCGAATACATATACACGTATACACACAAACACACATACATACACATATATAAATTTAAATATAATCTTATTATTTCTTTATTTCATGTTTTTAATTAATTCAAAATTTTTTAAATAACTTTTAAAAAAGATTAAACGGTGGGGCAATACAGGACCTCATTTCATGAGATTGACTACTTCACTGACACCACATTCAACGCACATGCGCGAAAAAAACTGGTCCGTCTAACAACACTGATCGGTGGCAGACCTGGGGGGACTTTGACCGCGCATTTCGCGCGCAATTCCTGCCCCGCCGATACCAGGCCGTCCTCCCCCGCGAGACCGCCGACCGCCGCCAACAGCCGGGGGAGAAATTTAAGAAATACGTCGCAGACATACTCACACTGATGCGCCGGGCCGGCGGATTTACACCGGAAGAAGAGTACGAGCGCGTCTATCAAAACATGCGACCCGAGATAAAGCAACTCATCACGTACGACGAAGCCGGCGTCGTAGACGACCTTCAGGCGCGAGCCACCGAGTTGGAAGAAATCGACGACCAGTGCGCGGCCGAACAAACGCACCGCCGGCCAGACACGTCAAAACCGATCGTCGCCGCCGCCTACAACCGGGAGGAGTGTTGTTGGCGATGCAAACAACGCGGCCACACACGCTTTAACTGCAAACGCCCGCCGCGAAAATTCTATTCACGGTGCGGCAAGGACGGCGTGCTAACCCAACAATGTCATCCGCCGGCGGGAAACGCCGAGCAGGCCGGGACCGCAACGGCCAGCGCCCCGAGCCCCGCTTAAAGTACACGCCGCAGCCACACCTCCGCGTATCATCCACCAGTACCGATACGACGCACTGCTCGACTTGGGGTCCGAAATATCATTTATTAACGACAGAACGGCTGCCCACGCGCAACGATGGGGCCACAAGGTCCTACGTCACGAGGGGGAAGTGCAACTGGCAAACGGCGAAACCACGCACACCGCCGGTAGCGTCGCCCTACCAGTCCGGATCGGAGCAAAAACATACCGACACCAGTTCACCGTTCTACCGACGCTCGACAGCCCTATACTCATCGGCGTGGACCTTTGGTCACGCACCGGCATCCGCCTCAGTCTACCACGATACACCCCCGGGTCGAGCACCCCGACAATACACGGGACCAGCGGGGGACTGGCCCCGCGTACCGCAGCGGAAGAAACACAACTGAAAAAGTTTCTCGACCGAGAATTGGAGAAATTCGCGCATATCCAGGGGCCGACCGACCGCGTACAACACAAAATACGGCTCCGGAACGCGACGCCGATTAAACAGCGCTACCGAACCCGCAACCCCGCCATGCAAGCGGTCATCGATCGAGAAGTAGCGGAAATGGAAGCCGCCGGAGTAATCGAACCATCCAAGAGCGCCTTGAGCTCTCCCGTAATGCTCGTCAAAAAGAAAGACGGAAAGTACCGCTTCTGTATCGATTTCCGCAAGGTCAATGACGCCACGGAGAAAGATGCATACCCGTTACCGCAAGTAGTCGCGACACTCGACAAACTACGGGGCGCGCGATACTTAACAACACTGGACTTAAAAAACGGGTATTGGCAAATATCGCTCAAACCCACAAGCCGACCGATCACCGCGTTTACGATCCCAGGACGGGGATTGTATCAATTTACGGTAATGCCCTTCGGGCTACACTCCGCACCGGCCACCTTCCAACGGCTATTAGACACGATCATAGGACCAGCCCTCGAACCAAACGTGTTCGTCTACCTGGACGATATTATCATCATAAGCACAACGTTCGAGGAGCACCTGCAATTACTTACCGAAGTTTTCCGCCGACTGCGCGAGGCAAGCCTGCGCCTCAACCCGGCCAAGTGCCGCTTTTGCGTCGATCAGTTGAAATATCTGGGGCTCGTGGTCGACCGCGCCGGAATCCGAACCGACCTCGACAAAGTTAGTGCCGTCGCCAACTGGCCTGAGCCACAAACCGTCAAGCAAGTCCGACAGTTTCTGGGGATGGCGTCCTGGTATCGGCGGTTTATCGCGAATTTCTCGACCGTTGCCGCGCCGCTCACTCAGCGCACAAAAAAACGCACGATAGGCATGGGGATCCGCAGAAGAAAACGCGTTCCGCGAACTAAAACAGACGCTCATTTCGGCCCCCGTACTCGCCTGTCCGAATTTCACGCGCCGATTCGTCTTACAGACCGACGCTAGCACTAGCGGCCTCGGGGCCGTCCTGACACAGTACTTCGAGGAGGGGGAGCGCGTGATTGCGTATGCGAGCCGAACGCTCAACAGCGCCGAGCGGAATTATAGCGCCACCGAATTAGAATGCCTCGCGGTTGTATGGGGCATCCAACACATGAAGGGCTACCTCGAGGGGTACCCCTTTACCGTATTGACCGATCATCAGTCACTGAAGTGGCTGCAGCGTCTGGAGGCACCCACCGGGAGATTCACCCGGTGGCTTCGAGCTCCAACAATACGACCTCGAAGTCAAATACCGGAAGGGCACGCTCAACCGCGTAGCCGACGCCCTATCGCGTCAACCCGAGATTTGCGCCGCAACCACGCGCCGATGCCGCTGGTATCAGCGCATATTCCAGGAGGTCAAAGACGAACCAGACAGCCGACCCGATTACCGCATCACCGAAGGGAAACTGTTCCGCCACATCCTGCACAGCCTGGATTTCAAAGAGAACACAGCGGACGAGCAGTGGAAGGAATGCGTATCAAAGGAGCAACGACCAACAGTGATGCGGAATTATCACGACGCACCAACCGCGGGCCACCTTGGAATCGCCAAGACAATCGCCCGAATCGCCGAGCACCACTATTGACCGGGAATGTTCCGGGACATCGCCGCATATGTACGCACGTGCGAAAAATGCCAAGCGCACAAAGCGGCTCAGCAACAACCAGGCAAGCTCCATGCAACCGATATGCAACGACCCTGGGAGCAAGTCACCACCGACCTCGTCGGACCGTTACCACGCTTACGACAAGGCCACACATGGCTCTATGTCATGCAAGATCGGTTCTCAAAGTAGGTGGAATTAACACCTCTCCGCCAAGCCACTGCCAAAGCAGTCACGAAGGCCATCACCGAGAGGGTAATACTCCGACACGGCCGACCAGAAACCATCCTGTCAGATAACGGCACGCAATTTACGTCAAAAGACTTCGCCGAACGGCTAAAAGCCTTCAACGTGCAGCACAAAACCGCACCCGCGTATGCGCCGCACTGTAATCCGGTGGAAAGAGCGAATAGAACCATCAAAACGATGATCAGCGAGTTCGTCAACAAGGATCATACAGACTGGGACGTACACCTGCCCGCCTTCCAATTCGCGTTCAATACGGCAGTACACGATGCCACCGGCTACACGCCAGCATATCTGAACCACGGGCGAGAGCTCGTGCCACCGCACCGCACCGCACCAGCAACCGGAGGGCCACCACCAGACACCATCCGAGAACGGCTGGACGACGCATACAAAATCGTCCGCATTCAATTAGCGAGAGCCTTCCAGAGGCAAGAAAGATATTATAATCTCAGGCGACGCGATTGGAAGCCATGCATAGGAGAATGGGTGTGGAAGAAGGACCACCCTCTGTCAAAGAAAGCCGATAATTTCAATGCGAAACTCGCGCCAAAATACATCGGGCCGCTCGAAGTCCGCCGAATCGTCTCGCCGGTAATCGTAGACTTGAGGAGCAAGCGGGGGAAATGGTACAAACATGTACATATTCAGGACCTCAAAGTCGCAAAAACAAAACAAGACGGCGACAATAACAACACCGACGACGAAGAGGATGATACCCCCACCACCGGCGAAGACTAAGAAACGGCCGAAATCAAAAATCCAGGCACAGATAGCAAAGATGAGTCAACCCGACGACATCCTAGCTGCGATCAACGAGCTATTAGACGACCCGCTGTTCGCCTACGATCCGCCGCTGCCAGGACCGTCCGACCAGCAAACACCGCCGACGAGCAGCGTCCGACAACCGGTCCAACCGCCCGACCACCGAGCCGACCGCCGAAAATCGGCACGCTGATTCAGCGTTCCGACCGGCAGAATCAGCTGAAACTGGAGCAGCTGATGCAGGCTCCACCACCGCCGCCTGCCCGCTCGCGTCGACCAGCGAGCACTCTAGCCTGCAAGAGACCGCGGGAAACCGATGGGAAAACCAGAGAGGAACAACAACCACGCCTCCTGGCCACCATGCCGACAGGCCCGTTACCGCCGCCACCGATCCGGGTTCAAGTCGAACCCGGCATCATCTTCGACGTGCCCCACTTCGCGGTGCACGTCGCAAGAAAATATAAGATCCGATCACCCCCAGGTCATTGGGTGATGCGCTTCTCCAAGACGGGAGAACTAAGATACCGCCGCCGGCTAAATTAAATTGCGAGCGAAGTACGCCGAACAGCGTTTCTAATTATCGAGACCAGATCCTCCGATCCGCCAGCGTCTGTAAGACGCCTGAGCTAATTCCGAAATCCTTAACCGCTCACCAGAGAAAGAACCACGGGGTTGGGAGTACCCAGCCTCCGCCGGGCATCTCTGAGTGCGATCCTCCTCGAACGAATTAAGAGGTACACGGGATCGGGCGTACTCGACCCCGCCGGGAGTTCTCGGCCCCTCGCTAGCTCTCCGTCCACCTTAGGCATCGGCAACATTCTCGTGGCAAGGGAGTTCCCTGCCACGGACGGGAGTTCTCGTCGGCCGACGCTTCCCAAAATCCGTACCCGCGATCCCGATACGCGAATATAAAATCCGACTGTGCGACAACTCGACGGACCGACTGTTAGCCGCCATAATTAAGGCCGACGCGCCATTAATACGGGAGCGCTAAGTCCCGCGCCGAGGGCCGACCCGCGCCCTACCACGTCACCGATCGACACCCGAAATCGATACACGCGTCAAAGGACCGCCCACCGACGCGACTGCAAAGGATCACCCGACCACTAACGGCTCCTGCCGGATTTACGCTGCGCGATTAATAATCGATACGCGACCGAACACCCGAAAACGCGAACCGCGCTGCGCACGATCGCGGTGCATTGTATGCACCCTCCGACTTTATACATACTCGCACACCGACATTATACGTACTCGCACACATAGCTCTCCTCGATCAGGGCTCGGAAATGACATTCATTTCGGAAAGTTTAGCGCAAATCTTGCGCTTAAAACGAATTCGCATGCCGATCTCCGTTTCCGCCGTCGGCGGGATAAACGCGGGGACTTTTCAACATGCAACACACATATTTATTTCTCATCGAGAGTCTCTCGCTCCGTCGCTCTCAACCACCGCGCTCATTCTAAAATCGCTAACCTCTTACACTCCGAGAAGACATGTGGATCTCTCGTCACTTTCTTATCTCTCCGATTTACCGCGAGCAGATTCGGATCCGACGAGTTCCGATCCTATAAATCTCATAATTGGAGCCGATCTCTATAGCGATATCATTCGCGACGGTATTCGCAGAGGAAGCGTCGGGCAACCCTTTGCTCAGAACTCCATTCTCGGATGGATAATATTGGGACCTCTCACGTCGCTCGAGAGGAACGATCCCTCTCAGTCGACAATGACTTCCGTTCATTGCAATTACGGTAGCATCTCCGCTCATCAAACAATTAGCTCTCCCACTCTCGAAGAGGAACTTCGTCGTTTTTGGGAGATTGAGGAACTCCCACGACAATCAATTCTTACGCCGCAAGAACAACAGTGTGAAGAGCATTTCTGCTCGACGCACTATCGCGACTCCGACGGCCGGTACATAGTTCGCCTGCCGTTCAAAACGAGTCCTCCTATCGATATCGGTAATTCAAGATTTCGCGCCGAAAAAATGGTAAATTCGCTAGTACGGAGATTTCGCGATAAACCCGAGTTAGCGAAAGAATATTCCGATTTTATCTCCGAATATCAACGTCTTGGGCATATGCTGCCATCACCGATGCCTCAAGATGATATCGAACAAACGTTCTATCTCCCGCATCACGGGGTGATCCGGGAAAACAGCTTAACCACGCGTCTGCGCGTCGTCTTCAATGCTTCGAGAGTTATTTCGAACGGTACTTCACTCAACGACCACTTACTCGCCGGTCCTAAATTACAAACCGATCTCATGTCAGTAATATTACAATGGCGCCGACATAAATACGTGTATTCATCCGACATCGCGAAAATGTATCGCCAAATTCTAGTCGATCCTCTCGATATAAATTATCAGCGGATACTATGGAAAGCAACGCCTTCGGAACCGTTAATCGATTATCAACTTTTAACAGTCACGTACGGAATGTCATGTGCTCCGTTTTTGGCACCACGCGTCTTAAAACAACTAGTCATCGACGAAGGTCAGCACTTTCCGCTCGCAGTTCCTATCCTGAGAGATAATATTTATGTCGACGACTTACTTTTCGGAGCTGACGATACGACTCGAATTCGGCAAGCGCGCGATCAATTAAATTTTATGTTAAAGCGCGGCGGATTCGTATTACGGAAATGGGCTAGCAATTCGCCCCTCTCCTCGATGATATCGACATAGCAGATCACGGTTTAGCTACGCATACATTGCGTAACCGCACGCATACATTGTACATACTCGCATCTATACTTTATACGTGCTCGCACACATACATTATCCGTTCTTGCACTCGTCACTCGTCTCGCGCGCACATACACTCACACACCTCGTACACCTATACATACACTCACGCTGTATCACCACACATTTACACGCAATAAATTACATTTTTACCAAACATCAAATCGCATTCGTGTCTCGATACCACTTTCACAAACCCAGGATCCCGATCGAGTTATCCGTCGCCCGCCTCGCGAAAGCGGCTTGTTACACTATAAATCTCATAATCGGAGCCGATCTCTATAGCGATATCATTCGCGACGGTATTCGCAGAGGAAGCGTCGGGCAACCCTTTGCTCAGAACTCCATTCTCGGATGGATAATATTGGGACCTCTCACGTCGCTCGAGAGGAACGATCCCTCTCAGTCGACAATGACTTCCGTTCATTGCAATTACGGTAGCATCTCCGCTCATCAAACAATTAGCTCTCCCACTCTCGAAGAGGAACTTCGTCGTTTTTGGGAGATTGAGGAACTCCCACGACAATCAATTCTTACGCCGCAAGAACAACAGTGTGAAGAGCATTTCTGCTCGACGCACTATCGCGACTCCGACGGCCGGTACATCGTTTGTCTGCCGTTCAAAACGAGTCCTCCGATCGATGTCGGTAATTCAAGATTTCGCGCCGAAAAAATGGTAAATTCGCTAGTACGGAGATTTCGCGATAAACCCGAGTTAGCGAAAGAATATTCCGATTTTATCTCCGAATATCAACGTCTTGGGCATATGCTGCCATCACCGATGCCTCAAGATGATATCGAACAAACGTTCTATCTCCCGCATCACGAGGTGATCCGAGAAAGCAGCTCAACTACGCGTCTTCGCGTCGTCTTCAACACTTCGAGCGTTACTTCGAACGGTACTTCACTCAACGATCATTTACTCGCCGGTCCTAAATTACAAACCGATCTCATGTCAGTAATATTACAATGGCGCCGACATAAATACGTGTATTCATCCGACATCGCGAAAATGTATCGCCAAATTCTAGTCGATCCTCTCGATATAAACTATCAGCGGATACTATGGAAAGCAACGCCTTCGGAACCGTTAATCGATTATCAACTTTTAACAGTCACGTACGGAATGTCATGTGCTCCGTTTTTGGCACCACGCGTCTTAAAACAACTAGTCATCGACGAAGGTCAGCACTTTCCGCTCGCAGTTCCTATCCTGAGAGATAATATTTATGTCGACGACTTACTTTTCGGAGCTGACGATACGACTCGAATTCGGCAA
>NW_021849598.1:351627-353998 GCF_003651465.1 Formica exsecta | reverse complement strand
GGGTGGAATCCGGCAAACGATATTTTCGAGTTTCGCGTGTCGCTGGCTGATAACGCCCCGGAAACAAAGCGTACGACCTTGTCCGCGATCGCCAAATTCTACGATCCGCTCGGATGGATCACTCCGGTTACGATTACCGCGAAAATCTTCATGCAACAACTCTGGCGACTAAAAATCGATTGGGATGATGTTATTTCCGAGCCACACATAGCAAAATGGAGAGAAATTTACTCTCGGCTCTCGCATCTCAGTAATTCGCGAATCACGCGCTGGGTCGGTCTCGGATCGGACACAAATCACGCCGAAATACACGGATTTGCTGACGCGTCCACACATGCGTATGCCGCATGCGTTTATCTTAAAATCATTTCGTCAGCAGGCAACATCACGACAACGCTGCTCGTCAGAAAATCAAAGGTCGTGCCGTTAAAACCTCTAAGTATACCACGTTTGGAATTATCCGCAGCCGTGTTACTCTCGCGACTTGTCGATTTTGTTCGCGGATCGAACGGTTACAAGGATCTTCCGTGTTATTGCTGGACAGATTCCACCGTCGTGCTCGCGTGGTTAAGTCAAACTCCATCACGATGGAAGATTTTTGTCGCAAATCGCGTGAACGACATTCAGAATCGTCTCCCAGACGTCGAATGGCGGTACGTGCCAACAGAGGAGAATCCCGCGGATTGCGCTTCGCGCGGAATATACGGCGATGAGATTCTCAATCGTGAGCTTTGGTGGCAAGGCCCTCCATGGTTACACTCCGCATCCGATCAATGGCCGTGTAATAAACCGCACCTTCCAACGGAAGCTCCTCCACCGAGAAATGACCGTCGCGTACCGGTCAGCATTACGCGATCCGAACTTTCTGAACTTGACTGCTTCCGATAACATGTCGTGGAATTTTATTCCCCCGTCTGCTCCGCACTTCGGCGGATTGTGGGAGGCGGGTGTACGGAGCGTCAAAACTCATTTGCGCCGCGTTTTAGGGAATCACATGCTCACATTCGAGGAATTCTCGACTTTGCTATGCAGAATCAAAGCGTGTCTTAATTCTAGGCCTATTGCGCCCCTCTCCGATACGCTTGAGGACTACGACTTAAATACGTTACAACAAAGAGCAAAATGGCGAAAGGTCAAGCCACCGATCAAAACCGGGCAACTTGTCCTGTTGCGAAATCCGCTGTTACCCCCTTGCTAATGGGAGTTGGGCCGAGTGAGACACTGTCACCCCGGCTCCGACGGCTTAGTAAGGGTCGTCACCGTCAAGACGGCCACCTCCGAATTCAAAAGACCGATTGTTAAACTGTGCGTATTACCGGTCAATAGTGAGGCAACGAGCAATTAGGCACCTTCGCTGCGTTGCGTTTCCTTTATTGTAATTCATTAGACTTAAGCATAAAATTGTCAAGACGCGAGCGTCATTCCGCCAAGGCGGGCGGCTGATTCACAGTGTTAAATAAAAAAAAAATTCATTCTTCCTTATATCGTTTTGTGGCGTGCGCTCTTGTCGTTCAATGCTACTGTCGTATCAATTATTTCGGAACTATCGTTCCAAGGCGGGCGGTATGTTCAAGATTGAAACGTTTAATTTAATCGATGAATTTAAACTGTAAATTCAACCGACAAATCTGAACGGTAAGAGACGCAATCAAAACACGAGCGAGAATAAGCATCATCGCGATCAGCCGATCAGCGCGTGATCGCGTGATCGAAACAAAGAAAAAGTGTGACAAACACCTAGATTCTCGAACATTCGGTGCCGAAAATCTCCTATTATGGGAATCGGTCGACCGCGACTCTGTTCCGTCGTTAGTCAGTCTGCCTACGACAACGATTCGAGCTGGTCGATAGCAATCGATCATAGTTTCGCATATCATCATTATTTGAAAGAGAATTGTGTTCAATATGTTGAAATCGGACAACATCGTGTATTTCTACTGCTCTTATTGCCTCGCACGCATATCTAAGCGTATTTAAGCTTATAGATAACAGTATAATATAGACGTGTCTGCCTTTATCACATATTTGAACATAATTTCACATTGTTCATACGGGCTATGTGTCTTCCCATATATCTTTCAAGAGGAATAACATTTGGTTAGGTGTTATATATATAATTGTGTATATTTATATGTATATGTGTAATATGTACATAGACGTATACAGATGTATGCTGCGAAGTGTGCGCCGCCGCACACTACTAGGCGCGCGGGGCTCACTGACGTGCGCCCGGCTAAAAGTCGGCGCTAATTGATCAGACTTTACTCAATAATAACTCCTTTATAAAGCGTTATGGAAAAAAATGTTACAGGACTTTTCTGTTCAGATTACTGTGCTCTACCCGCTCACGAGCGTTGGCACAATCTTTACC
>NW_021849598.1:345956-348711 GCF_003651465.1 Formica exsecta | reverse complement strand
TTCTTAGAATGAAAAACTGTGACAAACAGCAAGTTCTCGAAGGTTCGAAATCGGAAAAACTTGTTATTCACATCGGCAGAATGCGAGTTTCCGCGTTCGGTCGATTTAGTCTGCCTACGACAACGATTCGAGCTGGTCGATAGCAATCGATCATAGTTTCGAATATCATCATTTCTCGTATGATATTCTTTCGTGTCTTATTCTCGCTCGTGTCGCGTACGCAGTAGGCTTACTCGTCTCAAATCGGTCCGAATTGTCTCGCCATACAATCGCATTCATATTCTTGCGGCGGTCAATTCGGTCATATCTCAAACTTTATTATTCATTCAGTTAGTGCTAAGACATCGTGAAAGTTAAGTGTTAAGAGTGTGGAGTCCGAGAGTCGACGCGCGTTAACCGTTCCGCGAATGTCCTCTGCCTCGCGCCAAGCAACACCCGGCGTTCGCGTGCAAGATTTCCGCTCTCGCGAGAGTTTCTAGCAAGAAGCTCTTAATCAAGATTTCCGAACCGCGAAAAAGGGCAAACATTAACAGGACATTTGAAGATCTCCGTCGGAATCGCGGAATACGTGCCGTCGCTCGCTCCTATTAGTCAAAATAAAAAGAACAATTCTTAACATCTGCACTCGACTCATTTCAATCTCCTTATCCTCCAGCGGATCTACGGATTCGCGTAACACACCGCTTCTCGCTCATCTCTGAGCGTCTCTCTCAGTTTCGGGCGATTTCGTCGAGATAGACTCCCGAACATTTTGGTCCTTCGAGCCGGATAGAAGCGTGTGTGGAGGATAAGTTCGCGAGTGAGTGATAGTTTGATACATGCACGATGGCAGAGCAATTCATACCTCAACAGCAACTTCAATATGCGATTGATCGCTATCTCGATAATTTCAAGAAAATCGGTAGGAACAATCTCACACCAGCTAAGGTGCGGTCCCGTATCTCAACGCTCAAGGAATACTGGACTCAATTCTTCACCGGACATACAAATTTGGCGCAGAGGATCCCGGAAGCCACCCGGTCGTCCTTTGCATACTTCAAGGACAAGCATTTCGACTTGACGTCAGCAGCATATCAAACCGCAATGGACCACATGGCGGAGATCGTGGAGGAAATGGAGCCGGTCGTGAGTCCAAATTCATCTCTTTTCTCGACGAGGCTGCCCGCGGAAGCGTCCGCGTTTTCTCTATCGCATCTTCCACCCATCAAATTGCCTCCGTTCGACGGCAATTACAACGAATGGGAACAATTTCGCGATCGATTTGCGACGCTAATTCGAGAAAATTCTGACTTGAATGATTTCGCGCGCATGCATTTCTTATCATCGTGTTTAACGGGTCGCGCGGTGGAATGTATAGCGAATCTGTCGGTTACCGCCGCTAATTTCGAAATAGCATGGAAAGCGTTAACCAAACGGTACGACGACAAAAGGCGGTCGATAAACAAACATCTCTCGACCTTGCTCAGCTTATCGTCTATCTCGCGCGAATCTGCCACCGAGCTGCAGACTTTAAACGACAAAGTGAATATCGCAATGGCATCATTAAAAGCCCTCAATCGAAAACCGGAGAAACTCTGGGAAGATATTGTCGTTCATATCGTTGTACAAAAATTAGATCCGGTTACGCGCAAAGCTTGGGAACTAAGCATCGCCCATAAAGATGCCCCGCAGTCTCACGAAACTTTAAGCAAATTTATCGAGTCGCGCACTCGCGCGTTAAGGGCAGCCGCCCCCGGGTCAGTCGTTAAAACCGGTGTAAAACCAGTCGCAGCCTCGCGAGTTTATTCCGCAACCGCATCCGCTAATGCACAATCGCAGTGCTCGCTGTGTCCAGCTCGACACTTTATTAACGTATGTCCTACGTTCGTGAGCAAAAATGCGAGTCAACGTCGCGATATAATCAAGCAACAAAAACGCTGTTTCAATTGTTTGAGCGCAAGGCATTCCGCACATGAATGCAAAAGTAAATATTGTTGTCGGGTTTGTCACAAGAAGCATCATTCGATGCTACACGTTGACTCGGATTCTAGCTCAAGTGCATTGAAAAATGTACAGTCTAATTGCTCGTCGCCTCAAGCGTCGGATGCGACGCCGGAGGTAAATTCGTAAACGCCTCAACCGGAACGCGAAAGCGCTCACCCGTCCTCCTAGCAACGGCCTGGGTAACAGTTCGCAGTCCGTCGGGCCGCACCGCTGTCGTTCGAGCTCTCCTCGATCAGGGCTCGGAAATGACATTCATTTCTGAAAGTTTAGCGCAAATCTTGCGCTTAAAACGAATTCGCATGCCGATCTCCGTTTCCGCCGTCGGCGGGATAAACGCGGGGACTTTTCAACACGCGACACACATATTCATTTCTCCTCGCGATTCTCACGTTCCGTCGCTGTCGACCACCGCGCTCATTATGAAATCGTTAACTTCTTATGCTCCGAGACAGAACGTGGACATCTCGTCACTATCTTATCTTTCTGATTTGCCGCGAGCAGACGCGGATCCGACGAGTCTTGATCCTATAAATCTCATTATCGGAGCAGATCTCTATAACGATATCATTCTCGACGGTGTTCGCAAAGGAAGCGTCGGACAACCAATTGCTCAGAATTCCGTCCTCGGATGGATAATTTCGGGACCTATCACGTCATCAACGACGAATAATTCCTCGTCGCCGACAATTCTTTCCGAAACTTGCGCTCTCAGTCGCGTTTCGACTCATCATATTGTCGGCTCTCCTTCTCTCGAAGAGGAACTTCGTCGCTT
>NW_021849598.1:343041-345934 GCF_003651465.1 Formica exsecta | reverse complement strand
GATAACGACACACTAGAAAACGTAACGCTACACCGAACAGAACTAATAAAATTAAAAAATAAACTAGAAGAATTAAATAATAATCTACAAGACAACGAACAGAACTTCTTTGTTCAAAAACAATTTGTTTATCCAATGGCTACAAGCGGAATCATAACAATAATTATAATAGCCATTGTAACATATATAATTATAAAAAATAAAAAGAGGAGAATGAAACGACCATCGGTCAGGATATACGATGAAGAACCACGTATATCCTACGGACTCCCAAGACCTATACTAAAGCGTAGTCTAAGTACGCGATTTTAGATAGTAAGAAACGATTATAACAAATATTATATACGGGAAAAATAATGTATTCGTTAGAATAAGAAAGGGTATAACTAAAGAAAAACGTTGTACCCCCGTTTTTCTTTTTTCAACGGGGGAGGGATGTTATAGCCCAAAACGGCTATAACCAAATTAGCATAATTATTAATTATTAAATATTATTTAACGTCTTCCGACTATAACTCGAAGCCGAGGAAGACGTATAAAGTTACGAGCGCAATCGCTGACAAAGCAAGCCACGCGCGGAGGCCACGCGTTCGCGAGACTCGAAGAACGATACGCCGGAAATGCAAGCAAAGAATATACGTAGCTTGCATCCGGGGTTTTTCCACCCAAAATCGAGCGACACGACCACCTATGGTCCTGTCGCTAAGCGATCTCCTCCAAAAAACTAATCGAACAGGAGGTGATAAAACTACCCACCTCGAACGAGCGCTAGGCAGTCCTAATCACAAAATCACACGAACCAGTTATAATCATACAATTACGTAGTGCGAATAAATTAACAATAGCATCCACGAGACAGACTAACGTAAATGATTTAATAATAAAGAACGTCCCAGCTGATATCAGGCACGCAAAGTAACTCTATACCGCGATAAGCCAAGTTAAAGTGCGCAAAGGAAAAGAAGAGTTAAAGTCGATGTAACTAAATAAATGATTTTTATTCTACTCAAACTACATATTTACTACAACGGCGGAACGACCCTGCGCGATCCCGAACTCCTTAGTTCTAATTTGGCCAACGATCCCCAAAAATTCGCTGTGCTTCCACGAAGGCACAACAAATTGTTTGAGAGCAATGCATTCCGCACATGAATGCAAAAGTAAATATTCTTGTCGGGTTTGTCACAAGAAGCATCATTCGATGCTACACGTTGACTCGGATTCTAGCTCAAGTGCATTGAAAAATGCACAGTCTAATTGCTCGTCGCCTCAAGCGTCGGATACGACGCCGGAGGTAAACTCGTTGAGCGCTTCAACCGTAACGCGAAAGCGCTCACCCGTCCTCCTAGCGACGGCCTGGGTAACAGTTCGCAGTCCGTCGGGCCGCACCGCTGTCGTTCGAGCTCTCCTCGATCAGGGCTCGGAAATGACATTCATTTCGGAAAGTTTAGCGCAAATCTTGCGCTTAAAACGAATTCGCATGCCGATCTCCGTTTCCGCCGTCGGCGGGATAAACGCGGGGACTTTTCAACACGCGACACACATATTTATTTCTCATCGAGAATCTCTCGCTCCGTCGCTTTCAACCACTGCGCTCATTCTAAAGTCGCTAACCTCTTACACTCCGAGAAGACACGTGGATCTCTCGTCACTTTCTTATCTCTCCGATTTACCGCGAGCAGATTCGGATCCGACGAGTTCCGATCCGATAAATCTCATAATCGGAGCCGATCTCTATAGCGATATCATTCGCGACGGTATTCGCAGAGGAAGCGTCGGGCAACCCTTCGCTCAGAATTCCATTTTCGGATGGATAATATCGGGACCTCTCACATCGCTCGAGAGTAACGATCCCTCTCAGTCGACAATGACTTCCGTTCATTGCACTCGCGGTAGCATTTCCGCTCATCACACAATAAGCTCTCCCTCTCTCGAAGAGGAACTTCGTCGCTTTTGGGAGGTCGAAGAACTCCCCCGACAAACTCATCTCACACCGCACGAAAAGCAGTGTGAAGAGCATTTTCGCTCGACTCATTCTCGCGACTCAAACGGACGGTACATTGTGCGGCTACCGTTCAAAAGGGGTCCGCCGATTGACATCGGAAATTCAAAACTTCGGGAGGAGAAAATGCTAAATTCGTCACTCCGCGAACTTCTTGATAAATCGGAGCTCGCGACAGAATATCGCGAATTTCGCGTGATATAGATTATCAACGGATCTTGTGGAAGTCATCGCTGTCAGAACCGCTCATCGATTATCAACTACTAACGGTTACGTATGGAATGTCATGTGCTCCGTTTCTGGCCCTTCGGGTATTAAAACAACTAGTCATCGACGAGGGCCAGCATTTTCCGCTTGCTGTTCCTATCCTAAGCGATAATATTTACGTCGACGACTTACTATTCGGAGCTGACGATACCATTCGAATTCGGCAAGCGCGCGATCAATTAAACTCTATGTTAAAGCGCGGCGGATTCGTATTACGGAAATGGGCGAGCAACTCGCCCTCTCTTCTCGAGGACATCGAAATCGCAGATCACGGTCTAGCCACGAACAAACCTCTGTCTGAAGACGAACAAATCAAAATCCTCGGAATCGGGTGGAGTCCGGCAAACGATATTTTCGAGTTTCGCGTGTCGCTGGCTGATAACGCCCCGGAAACAAAGCGTACGATCTTATCCGCGATCGCAAAATTCTACGATCCGCTTGGGTGGGTCACTCCGGTCACGATTACCGCAAAAATATTTATGCAGCAACTCTGGCGACTTAAAAGCGGTTGGGATGACGCGATTCCCGAGCTACACATCGTAAAGTGGAGAGAAATCTATTCTAGGCTCTCATATCTCAATAATTTGCGAATAATACGCTGGATCGGTCGCGGATCGGATACAA
>NW_021849598.1:321164-340254 GCF_003651465.1 Formica exsecta | reverse complement strand
GGACCTTCGGGTATTAAAACAACTAGTCATCGACGAAGGTCAGCATTTTCCGCTTGCTGTTCCTATCCTAAGCGATAATATTTACGTCGACGACTTACTTTTCGGAGCTGACGATACCATTCGAATTCGGCAAGCGCGCGATCAATTAAACTCTATGTTAAAGCGCGGCGGATTCGTATTACGGAAATGGGCGAGCAACTCGCCCTCTCTTCTCGAGGACATCGAAATCGCAGATCACGGTCTAGCCACGAACAAACCTCTGGCTGAAGACGAACAAATCAAAATCCTCGGAATTGGGTGGAATCCGAAAAACGATATTTTTGAGTTTTATTTAACGTATTTTTTTCGTTCTCAAAGGCGTTACATACGTTATTTGTTTTAAAAATAGGTGGCAACCCTAACTGGGGGTGCGCGCACCCACGATACGGTCTTGAGCGCGCTGCCTGCCGGCAATCGCGCGTGTTACCGCATAATTGACGCGATAGTACGCACCCCGTTTGCGCAGCCTTGAGCTTGGCCCCGAGGCATCGATTCTGGATCGCGTGGATCCCAGGATCAGACTGGCGCGGGCGTTTGTTCGATCGAGAGAATTTGCCATCAAGGGCGGAATAGAGAGACAGTGATCGTGCAGTTTTGACAAGCGGAGAGGACCCCGGCGACCGCTGCGAGAGGATTAGGACGGGAGGACATGGTTAGTCCCGCAGCCGCCACCGCAAGGGGTATGGTACCGGTGAAGTTATCCTCAGTCAAGTTAAGCCACGCGCGATCGCGGCCGGGATTGTGTCGCTCTGTCGTCGTCGCCGTGATTTCGTGCTTCAAAAGGACCGGCAGACCGGTGCTGTGGTGTACGGGCTGTGTCCCATTCTTTCGTGTAATTTTCGCGTCACGGTCACGTCGTCACAAGCGATCTGAGCCCTGGAGCCTCCGAAGCGACGGCCTCCACCGATTGAAATATCGAAATCGCGTATCGTCTCTCTGGAGATCCGAATTCCGCATGTCGCGAATGCATTGTTTCTCGCGCGCCTAGAGCGCAATTTTCGTTTGTATTGTAAGTCTGTCGTCTGCGTTTGAGTCGCGTATAAACATCTTTTCTTGTTGTAATTCGTCGCACTTCGAGAGTGAGTGTCCACTGTGCGTCCGTATCGCAAATAATTGCGTATGAACTGTGTGTCCGTATCGTTTGTCGCGTATGACTTTCGCGTCTGTATGTAATGAACATATGCGTTGCGTAATTTGCATGTTTGAATTAATCTGCGAATCATAGTATTTGGTGAAATTATCGCATAGCTAAGGCTATCGCACTCTTAAACGCGCAATCGCCCGAATCAAAGCAAAGCCGAAATAATTGTCGTTAGCGCGGTGCGAGGCGCATTTTGACACCGAGAGAGAATTACGACCGACGGAATGTGCTGACATCGGCGTAAATTTTCCGGAATTTTGTGCCCCGTAACTATCATCCAGTCTCGCCATCGAATCTCTATCGCTGCCGAAGAACGCACGGTCATCGTTATCATAAATTTCAGTAAGCCACGGCTCCGCTTAATTACATTAAACTTGTTATTTTTTTGTTTTATTTGACGTCTTTAATTTCAGCTCGTGTTTGTCGCTTCCGGTGTTTGTCGCCTCTTGCATATTTAATCGCGTGAATACAACACTCGCCCTGTTCCTCTACCGTTAGGCGAATTAGCCAGCCCGTGGCGGATTCCGACAATTAGCGTTTGGTAATTTCGGTGCATTTCGCAAATTAACACGTGAAAGATGGTGTCTTGCGCTCAATTCTCGTCTTTCGCGTTGTAGTTCGGCTTCTATCACGGCACGCGCAGAAGTCCTATCATCCCGCATAATTTCGAAAAATCTCGGCTATTATCAAGCTTCACGAAGAACTGTCGATAAAAAATTTGTTTTCTCTTCGTATCGAGGACCCGCGATTGTTATAACGTCGCAACGGAATTGTCGATCGTGAATTATATACACGGAGAAAATTTTATATTAATTTATAATATAATTTTAAATTACATTTTACTATTTTTTTTCTTTAACTTTCTTCACAGCACTTGTTTTATTCACAGCACTTCTATAATGAAACTACAGCAAAACGATGAAGGAAGCTTTGAGCCGAACAGTTGCCGAAGGCGAAACGTGCGTCTTGTCGAGCCTGTAGCAATTGAACGGCAACCGAAGCCAAAAGTGTACATGCGGCCGTTACAAGTGTGTACAAGATTTGCGCGTTTTGGCTGATTCTTGAAAGCATCTCTTATCGCTTTCCCCTTTTCCTCAAATTCTTAAGAAAGAGTTATCGAATTTGAAATGTTTACATGATTTCGACATAACTTTTACTATGGCAACACTACTTTTTATCACATAGATAAAGCAATTTTTGTGAAACCGGCGTTCAAGCCATATTCTGAAGTGCGAAAAGTTAATTTTTACTATGGTATGCACTAAAAATTTACTCAATATATATTTTTTACTTTTCTTTAGAATACTAACTTTTATCCAGTAAGTTTTTGCTTTATAACATAAACATTTTTACTATGAGAAAGTGTAAAAATTGCGTTGCTTTATTGTTTTTAAAATAATGACCATAACATTTAAATTTATAATTCCTTGATGGTCCGCAGCTACTGCGACATTATAGTAATATTTAATATAAAATTTTCTCTGTGCATCGATTGTAAGGCCAAGATTTCGCATCGACTCCTTAATTGGCACGTTGGCTCCTGCCACTTTGATCCTTTCCGGTAGCGGGTCATATCACCGACCTGTAAACGCGACCACCTCTGTCTTATCTGCCGCCACGCGGAGACCCAGTTCTCTGATAGTACCCTGCCGAAAATGGTCGATTAAAACGGATTAAAAAAAATGTAATCCGAATCGATCGGGATTTCTGCACCGAAAATGCGGTATTAAAACCGATTGAAAATAGTCAAATCGAATTTAGTACGCTTCAGGCGGGTTAATGTTGGGTGATATATATCCACCTCAATCCGAAATTATACGATTTCATAAGTTATAATTAAACCTGTTTTAATGAAATTGAATTGGAATAATTTTTGTGAAACCGGCGCTCAAGCCATATTCTAAAGTGGGAATAGTTTATTTTTACTATGGTGTGCAGTAAAAATTCATTCGATATATATTTTTTACTTTTCTCGCAATACTAATTTTTATCCAGCAAGTTTTTGTTTTGTAACATAAATCTTTTTACTATGAGACAGTGTAAAAATTGCGTTGCTTTATTGTTTTTAAAATAATGACCATAACATTTAAATTTATAATTCCTTGATGGTCCGCAGCTACTGCGACATTATAGTAATATTTAATATAAAATTTTCTCCGTGTAGCGTGTCACGACCATATATTATACGTTCTGACTTGATGCAGGATATTTGTTTCGAAAAAATTATTAAGTATTGTTGCGAATATAAATTCGAAATTAACCGTTGTGAAAAGTTTGTTAGTGCCATGTTTTCGTGTATTGGTATAATCTGTTTATTTGTTCAAAATATCGTTTTTTCTCTTTGTACCTGCTTTGTTATTTTCGTCGTGTAATAGTCGGGCGTGTTAACGTTTCGTGTGAGGAAGTCAGCCAAATCATATGAATCCTATAAATCAAGAGAACGAGTGGATTTTTGTATTAAACGGCGAACAACTTATCGAAAAATTACATAGACGTAGACTTTCCACCGAAGAAAGTTATTCGATTTTAACCAATCGATTATTGCGTCGCGTACGTAATGACGGAAGAAGGGTTCGATTATTTAGCGTTCGCGGACGAAGAATGCGAGATGTCGGATAATGAGCATCTGAAGCTTCCTGCGGTGGAGACGGTTCACCCGAATAGTCCGATGCCTCATGCGAGCTCGCGTGGGCCGTCGCGATTCCCCGGTACTCCGCGTTTGCCCGGACACTATTCGTTGCGCGATTTGCAGGGAAATTCCGCTTATAACATAATACAGAAGTGGAACCTTAAATTTTTGGGAGCCCGAGGAGAAAATGCCGAAACGTTTTTGCTGCGTATCGAAAAGGGTCGCGAGTTAATTCCGGTAACGGAGGAGAATATTCTTCGCTGCTTGCCGTTCGTTTTGACAGATATCGCGCTATATTGGTTCCACGGAAAGCGCGATCGGCTGTTGACGTGGGCGGTCTTTAAATCCGCGTGGCGTATGCGATTTGAAGACCCCGATTTTCAATTCGCTCTTCGAGATAAGATCATGAAGCATACGCAGGAGGAATTGGAATCCGTGGCGGATTATTTAACTTGCTTAAGAGTGATGTTCGATCGATTATCTCCACCCTGGAGCGAGGCTGAGCAAGTTAGCTACGCGTTTCGAAATATGTTGCCACGCTTGAAAATAGCCGTGTATCGAGACGAGGTGGAAGATCTCGAAGCTTTAGAATATGTGGCAACGCGCGTGGAAATCAGCCACTAGTTGGCACAATGTTATCATGCCCGCCGACAGCCGGAAAATCGTTATTTCCCGATTTAGCTTACCGATTTCCGCGCTATGCTAATCGACAGACGCACAAAAACGATACCGTTGCCGCGTTAAATACGTCGTCCACAAGCTCCACGGATTCGGGAGCCGGATCGCGAAAGGAAAGGCGAGGGAAGGACCGCGCTATGAAAACTTTGGCAGAAGCACGAGCTACGGCCTCGAGTTTGTCATCCGCTAACGCCGTAACCACGGGAACGAGAACTTCGCGCGCATCTACGGCGAAATGTTGGAATTGTGATGGCATCGGTCATCTTTCGCGAGATTGCGAGGCCGTGCCGTGAATGCATTGTTATTGCTGTAGTCGAGCCAAAGTAACTTTACGTACGTATCCCGATCGTACGAGAAAAGATTAAAGGAGTCAACTAACGGGAGAATCCGTCTCCTATGCCAAACACGCCCCCTATTCGTGTCATTCAATGTAATCATGAATTTATAATACATTTAATTGTCATGATGCATCGTCGTTATTGTTTTTACGTGTAGAAACAGCAGGAAACGAAATACTCGCGTTATTGGATTTGGGATTGAGTCGCATATTTCTCGGACCATCTGCGGTCGAATTGGTGAGGGAATTACGATTACAGAAAAAGTTCTGACGGTAAACGCGTAACAACAGCTACAGGTCAAACCACACGAATAAAGGGGGAGATCAAACTTCCACTTACACTCCATTATCGAACCAAATCATTACGTATGTATGCGTTACCGACGTTGGCGCTAGCTTATATAATCGAATTAGATTTTCTGTCGCTATTTGGAATCGGCGTAAATTTTGCGACAAAAAGGTGGTATTTTGCGAAGAATCCGACTATTGAATATGAGTTTGACGCGGGATCTGGGGATCCGTCGTTCCGCGTAAACGCGTCGGGAAGCATGAGCGCCGAAACGAGAGGAACGGTCGCAAAGGCGAAGGGAACCTTGCTATCAGAGGACCGACTGCTTACCGCTGTCAAAGGAACGCTTGCGCGAACACACGCGGACGAACGCGGATTCAAGCCTTGCGTAGAAATTCACTTATCTGTTGCGGGTTGATGGAGATATAGTCTACGGAAGTGGCGGTTAACTAACTTTCTCGACTCGGAAATCGTCGGAGATCCGAATAAACCAGGCGTAACGGATTTAACGGAACATCAGATAAATGTCGGAAATCACGCGCCTATTAAATAGCGTTATCACCTGGTGTCGCCAAAAATTCAGGAACCGATTTACACGGAAGTAGATATAATGTTGGAAGGAATTATCGAGCCTATGAAGAGCGAGTGATCAAACCCCATCACCATGATTTAAAAAAACGCCAAATGGCATATATTGTTTTTGTCTCGATTTTCGAAAACTGAATAGCATATTGAAAAAGAACGCCTATCCGTTACCGTACATGAACGCGATTCTCGATAAATTACGGGAAGCCCGATATATTTCTACTATTGATCTCAATCAGGCTTATGTTCAAATTCCGCTAGAACGAAATAGTCGTGAATTGACAGCGACAGCGTTCACGATGCCGTGGAAAAGATTATTTCATTTTATGAGAATGCCGTATGGTCTCACCGGAGCACCCGCGATGTTTCAACGCTTGCTTGACCGTCTCATCGGACCAAAAATGGAACCATTTGCTTTCGTCTACTTGACAACGTCGTTATAGTGACACGGACGTTCGAGGAACATCTCATTTGGCTAAAACGTGTATTAGATAGAATAAGAGAAGCCGGTCTCACGATTAATCCAAAAAAGAACATATTTTGTCGGTTTCAAATAAAATATCTCGTATTTTTGGTGCAACAGGAAGGGTTGAAGATCGATCTGGATAAAATTGCGCCAATTGTCGAACACCCGTCGTCGAAAAATATTAAGCAATTGCGACGTTTTATAGGGATGGCATTGTGGTATAGACAATTCATACCGCAGTACACAACGAAATTAGAACCGTTAACGCGTCTTTTCCAGTGATGTCAGATTCGGGACGCGCATCACGCCGAATCATAGTAGAGAGGATACACAATCAAAAACCGCATATATGTCTCACATTGTAACGGTTCACCTTTCCCGTACGCCGCGGATCAAGGCTCGCCGGTGCCAGGATTCGGGAGAAGGGGGAAACTCCAACTAACTCTACCTCAGTATAAGCGGTTTAAATAATTAGTTTTATTCAAGTGGGTATAGTAAAGATATTTAACACTGAAAGATGTGCGAAGCAACATGCAGGTACGGCGTGTACAGAGTTTTGCGCGTGAGCGGTGGTTATTCGCAAGGTGACGTGCAAGCACGGTGCGTACAGAGTTTCGCGCATGAGCTCGGGAAGCGAGCGTGGCTTAAGCGGCCGTGTTCTGCAGTCGCGGTGGTCGCATGCAAATAAGCTATGATTAGTCCGAGGTACAGTACAGATCTTAAATACTACCGGGTGTCGCGTGGCCTTCGATGTAATTCCAACTGCCTGGCGGCCTTATCCTTAAAAGGACGGGGCGTCGGCGTTCTCGGCGTTCTATCCTTAAAAGGACTGACGCTCCTTAATAGTCTGAAGGCCGTGCGTAAATGTGGAATCGGCGCGACACTTGGCGGGAATCTTAATGTCTAATTAACTCTACAGTCAGAATGCGCGATATATACAGTGCGGGCTTACAATCTGAGCAGGTCGCGGTATATACAAACGGTGCTAGAGTCTATCAGGACGCGGAGACCGGAGCGGTCTTACAATACGAACAGGTCGCGGTATATACAAACGGTGCTAGAGTCTATCAGGACGCGGAGACCGGAGCGGTCTTACTGGTTACGGTATATGTACAACGGTCTTACGAACTAACGGGTCGCGGTATTTAGACGGAAAGCTACACGGAGACCAAAGTGGTCTTACGGTGGAACCGGTCGCGGTATCTACGAACGGTGCGCGGGGCGCGGTACGGTCTTATGAACTAAGAGTGCGCCGTCCCAGCAACCGGGAAGCCCGGTATAACCACGGGTAGCCCGTGACCTGGTTTAACGCGGGGTAGGATGCGCCGTCCCAGTAACCGGGAAGCCCGGCATAACCACGGGTAGCCCGTGACTTGGTGTAACGCTAGGTATCAGGGTGCGCCGTCCCAGCAACCGGGTAGCCCGGCGTAACTACGGGTAGCCCGTAGCCTGGTGTAACGCGGTATAGGTTTCGGATCAGGAGTTGTACTAGGTAGGACTCGGGATCGGGAACTGGTAACGCTACGCTCGCCGGAGCGCCTTATATACCGGCGGCCGGCCTCCCACTCACGCGAATCGGTGCGCGGTGGGGCGGCCCCACGGTGGGGCCGTGACACGGGTGTGGGAGCTTAGGGGCGCCATTGGCGCCGAGCCTCAGAATTTGCGCGTGGTGGAACGGCCCGCTAGGCCGTTAGTAACGGTATCGTTACAACATGAAGGCGTTTTTCTACTGTTGTGTTATCTCCTCTACCACAGTTTGGCGTGATGCGCATCCCGAATCTGGCATCACTGGTCTCTTCCGGAAGAACTACTCTTAGAAGTGGAGAGATGACCAAAAATCGACGTTTGAAGCAATAAAACCGTGTATCATCTCACCGCCTACGTTGTCATGCCCGAAGTTCAAAGTTCGAACTGTTTATACTCCAAACGAACGCGAGTTCGGTTGGATACGGCCTTTTCGGTCGTATTAACACAGGAATCGAGCACGTTATCGCTTTCGCAAGTCACACATTGTCGGAGACAGAAAAGAAATACTCTAGAACCAAACAGGAGTATCTTGCAGTTATGTGGGCGATTCGTAAGTTTAGGCCATATTTGGAAAGCTATCGTTTTAAGGTTATCACCAATCATAGCAGCGTACAATGGTTGCATAATTTAAAAAACCCCACAGGCTGGTTAGCGAGATGAGCTCTCTAATTACTAGAGTACGATTATATATATCAAATACCGCAAAGGAACGCTACAACACGATCGCGAATTTACGAATCCGCCGAGGAGTTATACGCTATCGCGATTACGAGTGACGAATGGTACGATACACGCGTACGAAATGTAGAAACTGAACTGCGTAAATACCTGGGATGGAAAATCGAAAATGATCGACTATACTTTCGAAAGCCGAACGTGATCATATCGCAAGTAGTGGACGATATGAAACAATGGAAGTTCGTACTTCCGAAAGATTCGCGTCTTAAAGTTAGGATAAACGTACACGATACACCTCAGGAGGGTCACGTCGGTGTCGAAAAAATGTATCAACGCGTCGCTATGAGGTATTATTGGCCGCGCATGTTTAGAAAAGTTGCAGACTACATCCGTCGGTGCGATATTTGCCAACGAACTAAAGTTGAACAAGATTCCCATCGACTTAATGGAGCGAAGAATGGTTGACGCGCCATGGACTCTAATTGCTGCGGATATTATGGGTCTTTTTCCCGCTACTCGGAGTGGATACGCGTATCTCCTTGTAATGCAAGACCTGTTTACTAAATGGTCGAATGTTGTCCGCTCCGCAAGGCCGAGGGCAAAAAGATCAGAGAGGCTATCAACGACTTAATTATTAACCGGTGAGGAACACCGCGTGTGTTATTAATCGACAACAGAATCGAATTTATTAACCGCAAACTAAAAGCTTTCGCGGAAAAGATGTTGCGCACGTAAGTGTCACTATAGTATCATCCCCAAACGAATCCCGTCGAACGGGTAAATCGTGTGTTAAAAACAATGATCACTGCGCTTCTTGGACACGATCACCAAGATTAGGATCTATACTTGGTAGAGTTTCGATTTGCGTATAACATGGCGTATCACACGTCGTTGCAGGTTATGCCAGCCTTCTTAAATTTTGGACGGAAACCACTGTCAGTAAGCTCTAGGCGAGAGGCACCGGAGTTCAAGATTGAAATTGAGGAGACCGCTACCGTGAAATAGAAAGAGCAAATAGAGCAGATTCAGGCTTTGCGGGACTAGGTGGTAGAAAATCTAGAAGCAGCTCAGAGACATTCGCGATATTATAATCTGCGTAAACGGGATAGACGCTTTGTTATCGGTGATAAAGTACTAAAGCGACAGCATGTTTTATTGTCCGCAGCGCATGCCATATCAGCGAAACTAGGGGGGGACCATTAGGATTGTGTTGAAAGTAAACGGTTATATTTTTTCTTCTCGATTTCGGCGGTCATTTAACTGACTAGGTTTCGGTAGTTGAGGCCTGTCCATTTCATTTGAGCCGTTGTTCAAGCCGGTATACGAATATCAGAATGAACGCGTTAAGCCTCGAAGAGAAGGTATTTCCTATCGAGTGTTTCTACACTAAAGGCAGAAACTATACTGAGGCGTATCGCAGATTTCGAAGTAAATACGGATCTAAAAATTTTCAAGCAAAACTGTACTCAGAAAGTATGCTTCCTTCCTGGAATCACGCCGTAACCTAGTCTATCCTACACATTATGTTGGTGATCTGAGATTTTATTAATTTTTCGATATTTTTTTGCAGGATTATTGATAATTTTATTATGCATGGCACTTTGAATGATTGTAGACATGATTTATCCGGCCCATTTTGTACTATTACAACGGAAGAAACAATTGATGACGTTAAAGAATATTTTGAAGTAAATCCAAATTCTTCGATTCGAAAAGCTTAGAAAGCTTAGAAATTTGGAAAGTTTTAGAAAACGATTGAAATTCTGTGCCGATTCCGATGAAGCACATTTTGATAACATATATCATTAACTCATGCGCGCAAGCAAATTTTTGTTGCTTTTTAATAATGTATTTTTAAATTATTAAAATATCATATATTTGTTTCATACCTATGGTAACAAAATTTGACAAGTCTCCTCTAAAAAATGGCGATTGGTTCATTTGGTTCCGTCTATTTATTGTGCAATAATAACCATTTACTTTTAACACAATCCTAATGGTCACCCTGTAACTAATTAAATACCATGGGTCGTTTACGATTATTAAGGTATGTCATCTGTCGTGTTTGCGAGATTGTGGACCAGGGGAATAGAACAATCGATAAAATACATTAGTCAAGAACTTGAAACCATATATTGCCTCTTCTAATTCGTAGATTGTGTTGTCGATTATTGCTGCCACCAAATATATGTAACCGTGAGTCTTCCGCGAATGCGCGGAGTGGTTAAAGGCGATAGCAGAAAGAAACCCCTATTTTTGGATCGACCTCCGGGAGAAAATAGATCGAGTCCGGATAAAGCGCGGCGGGAGCACCGGGCTACACAAACCTCTGTCCCCATGGAGGACGCGGAAGTACAAGTCGCACCAGCAACCGAAGAACGGGCCACTCAAACGAGCCTGCAGAAAGAAGTGATGCCCGACGATCCTTCGGGATCGGAGGAAACGATCGACACGTACTGCGAGGGCGCAGTGTCCTATTATATATTTCCGCCGGCTGGGTGTTGGAACTGTCGGGGCCCCGATTATTTTTATAGCGAGAGTACCGTGCCCCGCCGGATCCAGTTTTGTTACCACTGTAGCCACTTTGGCAAGACAGTCAAGGACTGCCCAATCTGTCGAGACGGGTGAGTAGCACAGGGCCCCTACCATTCGGGCCGTAGCCACCAAGGCCCCGATTCGCTACGTCGGTCAGGACTGCCACCACCGCGCAACTGCGCCCGACCTCGCCAGTAAAAAACCGAAACGGCTATCTACGCTATCGGGAACCACCACCGTCTTTTTATTTTTTTTAACAGTGCGATTGTTTTTATTTTGTATTTTTGAGCTTCTTACGAATGTTTTTTTTATGGCACTTTTATTTCTTTGTTTCTTTCTGTTCATCTATTATCACGCGTTTCCGTTATTATGGGTGCTTTCCAGCAACGTACACAGGCGACACTGTGTAACACAGTGTACGACTCAGTGCTTTCCAACTACGACACAAGTCGACACAATCATACACAGCTAAAACAATGTGTTCGACTGTGTCGTCACTCAATTGATTAATAAAACTTATAAATTCTGTTAATAAGATAAAATTATAATTATATTATACTTAATTTACATAATTTGATTAGTTTTAATCTCTTCTCTATATATTTAATAAATAAGTTAATAATTCATAAAAAAATTTTGTTGAAAAATATTAACTTTTACAGCGAAAATATCTTCTGCGAGTTTAAATTATTATTACAAACCATTGATCTTTTTTATGGTTGCTCAACTCGTTGATATATGCACATATTGAGCATATAGATCGGAAACGGCGTTCCAGCTAAAAGTTAATATTTTTCAACAAAATTTTTTTATGAATGTATCACTGTGTTCCGTAGCTGGAAAGCACCCTATATTGTCGTCACTTATTCGTTATTTCTGTTGAGGTTGAGTCCGTAACAAGGAACATGACGGATAGTCTTATTTTTCGATTGTAATAAGCGAAAGAAGCAATACAAGCCTTATTTTTGTATTTCCCGAAATATTTTATATACGCCTCGTTTTCCCCCACGATGCGTTTGCGAACGCCGATAACTGGAAAGACTGCGTTGTAATTTTGGCGTCCCGACTGCGGGGAGACAGTTCCTCATCCGATTGGATCTTCAAATTGTCGCGTTAGTCTTGCTATTTCAATAATGAAGTGAATTGTCTGCTTTGTGTTTTGGCCTTTCCTCTGGAGGCTTTGGTCGCTCTTCGCCCGAACCGAAATCCGGGGAACCGAAATGAAGGTTACTGAGGGTGATCGATGCCATCTGGAATAGACTACCAAACACTACCAAACGACCACCAAACGAATTATAATGGTTGTTACTGAATTTTCAATAGGGGGGGGGGGCCAACTTCACACAGCTATCGATGCCGGTTTCTCTTAAGAGTGAGGATGCAACGTTGCCATCTTGCGCATGTCCGCTGGATTCCTCTCCGATCGCGGAGCGCGGGTTGCGCCAGGCGAAAAATTGCGAGAACCGTACCGCAGTCTTCAGAGAGGCGTATTATTATCAACTATTTTCGTTAATTTAATTTTGTTTATTTTATTTCTTTCGTATGAGTAATTATGTTCAAAACAACAAAATCAACATTGGACAATAACGGCAAGAAAAAGCTGTCAACGATCTTTGACGACCTTCAAGCGGACATGAGTCAGCATTTCGGCCGCCTAAACAACCAATGACAAATCTACCGGCAGGGCGTGATCAGGATCTGCGCACGTAATGCACAACACCTGGGAGCGTGAGTAGATCCTCGCTCAAGGAATCAAGACCATGCAGAACCATTCTCCATGTTGCGGTAGAGCTGTCCCGGACAGCTTACCGCAACATGGAGTGGAGAAAGTCGTTGACAGGCGGAAACACATTTCCGGTTGAAACGGACTGTCTGGACCCCCGAGACGACCCCGCTAAGCGGGCTCCAACAGATTATCATTATCGGTAGTGAGGGTGCGCACACTCCCAGTACGGAATTGAGCGCGCCGCCCGCCGGCAATCGTGCGTGTTACCGCATAATTGGTCGCGATCATAGACATAGTATATCTAGACCGAGCGTTTGCCTTTATTTAAGGAGTGGGGGTAAAGATGCACGTAGAAAAGGACATACTCTGTTTCGTGCCCCTTGCGTTCTCTCGCGCTCGCACGTAGCATAGCGTACTCTTTCGCTATGCTACATGCGAGTGAGAGAGAACGCAAGGGGCACGGAACAGAGTTATGTCCTTTTCTACGTGCACCTTGGCCCCCACTCCTCAACACTCGGTCTACATATACTATGTCTATGGTCGCGATAGTACACACCCCGTTTGCGCCGCCTTGAGCTGGCCCCGAGGCATCGATTCTGGATCGCGAAAATCCCGGAGTCAGACCGGTGCGGGCGTTTGTTCGATTGAAAGAATTTGCAAGCCATCAAGGGCGGAATAGAGACAGTGATTGTGCAACTTTGACGAGCGGAGAGGACCTCGGCGGCCGCTGCGAGAGAGGACGAGGACGAGGACGAGAGGATGTGATTAACCCCGTAGCAACCCCCGCTAGGAATACGGTACCGGTGAGGTTATCCTCAATCAGTTAAACCACGCGCGATCGCGCCCGGGATTGTGTCGCTCTATCGTCGTCGCCGTGATTTCGTGCTCTGGTGTACAGGCTATTTCCGATTTTTTCATGTTATTTTTTCGCGTCACGGCCACGTCAAGAAATCTAAACCCCGGAGCCTCCAAAGCGACGGCCTCCGTCGATCGAAATATCGAAATCGCGTTTCTTGCACCGCGTATCGTTTCTCTAAAGATTCGAACTCGGCGTGTCGCGAATGCGCTGGTTCTCGCGTGCCTAGAGCGCAATTTTCGGTCATATTGTAAGTTTGCTGTCTGTGTGTGTGAGTCGCGTATAAACGTCTTTTATTGTTGTAATTCGTCGCACTTCGAGAGTGAGTGTGTGTCTCTTGTGCGTCCGTATCGCAAATGATTGCCTATAAACTGTGTGTGTGCGTATCGTGCGTCGCGTATGACTTTCGCTTCTGTAATGAACGTGTGCGTTACGCAATTTGCATGTTAGAATTAATCTGCGAGTTATAGTATTTGGCAAAATTATCGCATAGCTAAGGCTATCGCACTCTTGAACGGGCAATCGCCCGAATCAAAAAGCCAAAATAATTGTCGTCAGCGCGGTGCGAGGTGCGAGGCGCATTTTGACACTGAGACAGAATTACGACCGGCGTAACGTGCCGGCATCGGCGTAAGTTTTCCGGAATTTCGCGCCCCATATCATCCAGTCTCGCCATCGAATCTCTACCGCTGCCGAAGAACGCACGGTCATCGTTATCATTAATTTCAGTGAGCCCCGGCTCCGCTTAATTACAATAAACTTGTTATTTTTTGGTTTTATTTAACGTCTTTAATTTCAGTTCGTGTTGGGCGCTCTCGGTGTTTGTTGCCTCTTGCATATTTAATTGCGTGAATACAACACTCGCCTTGCCCCTCTAGCGTTAGGCGAGTTAGCCAGTCCCTGGCGGATTACGACAATTAGCGTTTGGTAATTTCGGTGCGTTTTGCGAATTGACACATAAAAAATCGTGTCTAGCGCAATTCTCGGCTTTTGCGTTGTATTTCGGCTTCCGTCACGGTACGCGTGTCTATTATCCCGTTCCTATAAAGCGCATTTCTTTGTCCTTTTTCCCATTATTAAGAACAGATTTTAGCTACATAATTTTGTTTATTATATCATTATCATTACATATGCTGTTATAAAATATATATAATAATATATATGTTCATAAAATTGATTTATCTATATAAAACATTGCATGTGATGACACGCTTGAATTTCAATGTGAAACACTAAAATTAAGAATAATCTGCTAATTGCTAATAAACGTAATGATGAAAATGCCTAAGAACAAACAAGATAAAGCAATAATTATATCTGCGAATATATTATAAATGAGTCATTTGTCACATGTTTATCGCGTTTATACGTTTATCTATAATATAGTGATGAGCGGGCTGTCTTCGAGAAATTTTTAGTATTACTTGTAATCCAATTTTTACAGAACTCTGCTATAAATTCAAACAAATTTTATTCTTTTTTAAATTAAATTATAGTTTAGATAAATCAATATACACAGTCAATATACACATAAAATTGATTATATATATATTAATGATGCATTTATAAAGTAATTATAGTTAACCTAATCAAATTAAAGAAGTATATTTAAAAACTGATCTAAATAATAACAAACTGTGATACGTATAATAAAAATATTATATATTCTGAATATTGATACATTTCTAAAATATTGCTTGTCGAACATGTGAAACACAAAATTGCGTTGCGAATGAAATTTATCTGTTTTGTAATACGTGGCCCGAGTTATGCCAAACTCTCACGAGTTATCATAATATACGAGGGGGGACCCAAAAGAAACTTTTTTACTTAGTGTCTTCACCCATTTTAAAAAAACTCGGTTTTTTAAATCTCTAGTTGTGTTATGTTAATTACACACACATGTGTATACGAGGGGGGACCCAAAAGAAACCGGAATTATTTTCTGGAAGGTGAGCCTCTTGTAGTACAGGTTTCCTCCACTAGAGAGAGAGGTGAATATCCTAGTGACCCATCTGCATCAACATACCAGCTGACGTTGTTATGGGAGGCTGCGTTCGGCTTCAGTGAATTTTTTTTTAAGACTCTTTCAACGCGTTTGCCTATTTCGTGATGGCTGATTTACACGAACAACGTGCGGCAATGAAATTTTGTTTCCTGTTGGGGAAAAACAATTGTTATGCTACAAACAGCTTACAAGGAAGCTGCTCTGAATAAAACACAAGTTTACGAATGGTTTTCCCGTTTTAAACGAGGCGAAATGTCGATTGACGATCAACCTCGTTCCGGCCGCCCTTCGACTCGTTTCATGCCCAAATCTTCCGATAAATCTTCCGATAAAACTCCACGACACTCTAGTTTACTCTACAAGTTCATCAATGGTCCGACAGCGGTCTTCCAAGATGGCTTGACGAATTCTTACCACATTTTCTTCAGTTCGGTTGGTCGAAGAACGCTCGGAACGAGGCAATAATCATCAATCGACATTTTGCCTCGTTTAAAACGGAAAAACCATTCGTAAACTTGTGTTTTATTTAGAGCAGCTTCCTTGTAAGCTGTTTGTAGCATAACAATTGTTTTTCCCCAACAGGAAACAAAATTTCATTGCCGCACGTTGTTCGTGTAAATCAGCCATCACGAAATAGGCAAACGCGTTGAAAGTGTCTTCAAAAAAAATTCACTGAAGCCGAATGCAGCCTCCCATAACAACATCAGCTGGTATATTGATGCAGATGGGTCACTAGAACATTCACCTAGTGGAGAAAATCTATACTACAAGAGGCCCACCTTCCAGAAAATAATTCCGGTTTCTTTTGGGTCCTTTCTCGTATATTTTCTTATATCGAATCGCGTGCTTCGAGACTTTATTCTATTTAGATAAAGACAATACAATATGCACGCGCGGATACATTATTATTATAACCAATATAAAACGTTTGAAAAAAACATATTAAAGTTCAATTCGATACTTAAATTTAGATCCAACCTCCCATTATTCGACCCGTTGCTTTTGACTTTCCTCGTAACTGTGTTGTAGTTGGGATGGTTTCAACTTCTGGTTCTCTCGCATCAGATTCAATATTTTTCTTTTTAGCATTTTCTTCATTTGTTTCCGACGTCTTTTTCGCCGTCTTCTTACTATTATTCTTTTGTGTAGTTCCGGACTCATCTTCATCCTTTTCCCTTTTTTCTTTCTTTTGCTCTTCTAACTTCTCTGCCTCGCTTGTTTCTTCATTCTTCTTCTCTTGTTCTTGCAAACTTTCCTTTTTGTAATTACTCTTTTCTTCAATTTTCTTTTCCTGATCAGACATTCCTGCAGATGTTGACTGCTTGCTAGCTTCTTCTTCTACGGGATCTTCGGGTATAGGCGAAGGAGACCTGGTTTCGGTGATTTTAACGTCGAGCGTTCTTTCTGCCAGTTTGTTTATACTACCTCCGCTCATAGATTTCAATATCTTGCTACTTCTTTGAGGAGCATCGACACTCTCGTTTGCATTTGAAGAACCATTTGTATCTGCATACGAAAAAACAAATATATATTTGCCATTTTTTATCCTTTTGATAATATCATAATAATGTATAATAGAATAAGAGAATTATATGATTTACTTATCCATTGTGTGTGTGTATGTAAATTAGTAAATTAATTTTAGGATACTAATAATAAAATTTGAAAAACTGTAAAATTATTCCATCAAATTGTCAGCAAGAAAAGATCAATTTGGCGGAAAAAAATCATAAAAGAAATGATAATGTTTATATGTGTGTATTGAAATAAATTATACGAAGTATAATTTATACGAAGTATTATATTTCATATATAAAACATTATTTCTGAAAAAAATTTATTGAAAAGGATCAGAAAGCAGATAAAAAATTTAAATATAAACTGACCATCAGGTTGCTCGTTTGGCTTGCTTTTGCTCATCATGAATTTGGCATAGGCTATCCTGGTTACCGGTGTAAATTCCAAGAGATTTGGATTATAATCAAGTAACCGTTTTGGATCCATGGACGCCAGATCGGAATCGGGTTGGTGTTGCAGATGACGACGTAAGCTTCGTCTGGTTTGACGTTGCATCGCCTCATTTGAGCTTCCTATCGGATCCATTGCGACAGTACTTTGTCTCACTACGGCATTCCAGTCCTTTTTAGTGCTACCACTCCCTTTTCGTCCTATAGCTTTTGCGATTTGACTGAACACGTCCTTGGGCTCTTTTTCACTCTGAATGACAGCTTGTACGATGCCTTCTACCATGCCAATTTGAAAATCCTTCTGCAGACGACGTTCCATCACTTTGCCCTTCTTGCCGGGTACTTTAAGGATATACAAAATCATGCAGATATATTCGTTTTTTAAGAATACATCATTTAAAAATCAAGACATTTTTAATTAAACATAATTCTATTTAAGGAATCAATTTCTTGATCTTTTCAAGTTTTGTTGCAAGACGTTGCTAAACATGTGTTGTATGTATAATAGAATAAATTACAATATATGTTTAAAGTTTTATGCATAATATAAAACCAACTGCTACATATGTCAGAAAATGATTATTGTTATATTTTGATTTGACACTATTATGATATTTTATTTCTAATACTTCTCTAAAACCGAAGAACTCCGAGAAAATTATATTTTGGGGGAGAATTGATTCCTTTTTACTTAACTATTATACATCTTTCAGAGGCTGTCACGAAGACGTATTAATTGCGAATTTCAAATTACATATTTCGTTTCTGACAGCAGTTTCATACATATTTGTGAGCAATAATTACTCACACACACATGCGCGCATGCACGCATACGTATCACATATACATACACAGACATATTTTAAAAATATAAATAATCAAAAGATACCATGTATAATAATCAATTAATTGCACCAAAAATAAATTTTTTTTAATCAAATAAATACATTTTGTTAATTTTGATTTTTTTACTTAAATTAATATATACTTTGTTTCCAAAAATGTTTTGTTATATTAAATAAATTATTAGTTGTATATAATAAAAAATATAATCACTAATATACACCTAAAATAAAATTTTATTTAATCAAATAAATACATTTTGTTAATTTTGATCTTTTTTACTTAAATAAATATATACTGTTCCCAAAAAATTTTGTTATATTAAATAAATTATTATTTGCATGTAATAAAAATTATAATTTTTAAAATAATTTATTTAAAATTTTAATATAAAAAGATATTTATACATTTAAAGATAAAAGATTATTTAAAATAAAGAAAACATACAATTCTTGTGTAGGTGAGAAAGTGTATGCGTAGACACAGTGGATTCCGCCCATCCTACGGGGGAGCTCCACTTCCGGAAGATATAACCTAACCCAAACCAAATTTTAGTTTTAAATCAGAATTTGGTTTGGGTTAGGTTATATCTTCCGGAAGTGGAGCTCCCCCGTAGGATGGGCGGAATCCACTGTGTCTACGCATACACTTTCTCACCTACACAAGAATTGTATGTTTTCTTTATTTTAAATAATCTTTTATCTTTAAATGTATAAATATCTTTTTATATTAAAATTTTAAATAATGTATTTTAAAAAATAAAAATTTTATTACATGCAAGTAATA
>NW_021849598.1:314080-317467 GCF_003651465.1 Formica exsecta | reverse complement strand
TCCGGAAGATATAACCTAACCCAAACCAAATTTTAGTTTTAAATCAGAAATAGGTTTAGGTTAGGTTAGGTTAGGTAATATCTTCTGAAAGTGGAGCCCCCCCTCGTAGGAGGGAAGGGGTAACCCACTGCGTTCACGCATACACTTTCCCATCCACACAACAATTCTGGGCTGAACCTCGCTTCGCATTGTAAAGTATATGCATGGACACAGTGGGTTCCGCCTTCTCCCTACGGAGGGGGCCTCCTCTTCCGGAAGATATAACCTAACCCAAACCAAATTTTAGTTTTAAATCAGAAATAGGTTTAGGTTAGGTTAGGTTAGGTAATATCTTCTGAAAGTGGAGCCCCCCCTCGTAGGAGGGAAGGGGTAACCCACTGCGTTCACGCATACACTTTCCCATCCACACAACAATTCTGGGCTGAACCTCGCTTCGCATTGTAAAGTATATGCATGGACACAGTGGGTTCCGCCTTCTCCCTACGGAGGGGGCCTCCTCTTCCGGAAGATATAACCTAACCCAAACCAAATTTTAGTTTTAAATCAGAAATAGGTTTAGGTTAGGTTAGGTTAGGTAATATCTTCTGAAAGTGGAGCCCCCCCTCGTAGGAGGGAAGGGGTAACCCACTGCGTTCACGCATACACTTTCCCATCCACACAACAATTCTGGGCTGAACCTCGCTTCGCATTGTAAAGTATATGCATGGACACAGTGGGTTCCGCCTTCTCCCTACGGAGGGGGCCTCCAGATATAACCGATATAACCTAACCCAAACCAAATTTTAGTTTTAAATCAGAAATAGGTTTGGGTTAGGTTATATCTTCCGAAAGTGGAGCCCGTAGGGGGTTTCGTTATGTCAAGGTCACTATTCTTTTATACATGTTCGAAAATTACGTGATATACTTCTCAAACTTTATTTGTTAATAACTTTTGAATAAACAACGACCGCCGGCTAAAACCTTCGGAATGTTGATCAGGGTCATGACCTTGACAACATATGTCAACATCACTATCCTGCGGAGATGGGACCTTAATATGCATAATTACCGATAAAAAAACAAATTCTTTTTTTTATTTGCAAATAAAATTATACTTTGCTTTTATTTAATATTTTACAAATTCAAATATATTTGCCGCTTGATTGAAATAACTAATTTCTTTGCAAGTATTTAAATAGATAATTTTTTAAATAAAAGAAAAATTTTTTTTGTGTTTAACACAAAACATTTTTTTTCAATCTGAATGTGACTTAAGCTAGTTTCCCATGATGCGATTTTTCGTGCAAGTTTACTTGCGAGGAGCCCTGCCAGCCACCGTGCAGGCTACGCAACGAGAAAAGTTGCTTGCTGCGAGTAGCGCTGCGTGTAGCGCTGACGGTTTTCATTGATAGAACGAGTGCTATTTTCTCTGCGTGTTTTGTTTTTAGGCAGTGTAAACAACCAATAAGCAGCTTAGGTTTATGTAATGTAAAGCGCAGGGCAGCAAGCAGCAAATCATGCATCCTATCCAACACGAAAAATCGCATCGTGGGAAACGGGCTTTATTATCGTATAGACATGCGGGCCGCGCGCGTTAAGTCTTTTCTTTATCTAAAAATCTTACTTATAAAATATATTTAAACTTGCTTATAATATGCCGGCGATTCTGTTTCGGGAACTGTCAAAATCATCAAAAGCTAACGATTGCGAAATGAAAGTATGTACCAAAATACCAAAATTATATACGCGACCGAATAGTTATGTGATACATATAAATATAATATATATATATATATATATATATATATATACTACAACATTACATATACTGCAACATTTTGCCTACAAAATGCTTTTTTTTAAATTTTTCTACGATTTTTTTTGACCGAATTACCGATTTTGAAACTAAATCTATATATATATATATTTTCTAGAAAATTTTTATACATTATACACTACCAAAAAAGAAATTTTCTAGAAAATATAGATTTAATTTCAAAATCGGTAACTCGGTTAAAAAAAATCGTAGAAAAATTTTAAAAAAAGCATTTTGTAGGCAAAATGTTGTAGTTTATGGAATTTGAGTTGAATTTTTCAAGATAAATTTTTTTATCGGGCTGCAGTGTGTCAAAAATACATAATTTTAAGGAACAAAACAATGGGTTCTTTTTTAAACAAAACAAGGAAGATAAAAAAATTTTTAGAAACCACCGATAGGGCGTTAAAGTTGAAACTTCAAACTTCAAAATGCTTTTTTAATTTATTGTCTACGATGATTTTTCATCGAGTTTTAGCGATTTGAAAATAGCCCAATTTTTAGGGTATGAAAAGTGTTCCTTATTTTTTTTTAATAGTGTATAATGTATATTATATATATATACACGCACACTACGAGGCGCGCGGCTAAAAGTCGGCGCTGATTGACCAGACTTTACTCAATAATAACTCCTTTATTAAGCGTTATATAAAAAAATGGTACAAGACTTTTCTGTTCAGTTTACTGTGCTCTACGTACTCACGAGCGTTGTCAAGGGTGCTTTGGGACACTCTATATATTATGATTAAAAACATAAATTAAATATGTATTATAATTATGCATAAAAATGTACTGGTTATTTCTTCTTTGTCAATCTGCGGGGCACGCATTCCGTTCTGCCTAAGAATGTCGATCAGATCATATCGAAAGGTCGAAATATCCTGTCGAATTTCTCTGACATCATCCTCCGTGATACCAAACTCGTCTCGTTTCTTTTGTTCAGCTGTCACGTAACGACGTATAAGCACACGCATTACGGTGTCGTGCCTGATCATAGCTTTCTCTCGAGACTTTTTCTGAAATAAAATTGTTAAATATATTTATATGTATATATATATAGGGTAGGCCATTTTAATGTATCCACTGAAATATCTTAAAATCTATAAGTTTAAGACAAAAATGTTTTAGACAAAGGTTGTATGGTTCAGAGGGGGACATATGATGAAAATATGGACTTGACCTTGAGTGACCTTTTCAAGGCCAAGTCAATGTGATCGATGTTTTCTTAAATGGAACTTCCCATTTTTTATTGCATATTCTTGTAGCTTATCTCGAGGGCTTATCAAAACACTCTAATAAAGTATTTTTTTATTAAATATTTTTCGAGTTATTTTATATCTTAATCTGACATATTTTGATATAAAAAATAAAATATCTCGTAAAATATTTAGTTTTCAATAATCTTACCGTAATACTTTTATGTACAGAATTTTAATCAACGCACGCAAATATCTCGTAAAGTAAACAAGATGGAAAAAAATGTTCTATACAAAAGTTGTATGGTTCAGAGGGGGACACATGATGAAAATATGGACTTGACCTTGAGTGACCTTTTCAAGGCCAAGTCAATGTGATCGATATTTTCTTAAATG
>NW_021849598.1:286173-313459 GCF_003651465.1 Formica exsecta | reverse complement strand
CTTGCCGAGAAATTCAAGCAATACCCGGAATTTTTGAAAAAGTCAGACAATTTATGATGAGACGTGTTGAAGCCTGTATTCAAGTTAGAGGTAGTCATTTTGAGCACTTCCTGTAACCGTAATTATCTTAATTCTGTGGAAAAATAAAACAAGTTATAACTTGAAAACACGGTCATATCAGACATATGTTTATATGAATTTTTTCTCTTATTTTTGTGTCCTGAATCTCTCATTGCAATACTTCCCACTTTTTAGGATACATCCTGCATATATATTGGGTTAAACGGAAAGTTTGTGCCGTTTTATATATATATATATTAATTATCTAATATTAAAATCCACTGCTGGACATAAGCCTCCCGTGAATGTTTCCATAATTGCCTATCCTGCGCGACCTGCATCCAGTTGGTGTGTATGCGCCTCAAGTCGTCGTGCCATCTTGTTGGTGGACGTCCCCTACTTCTGAAAGCTTCATGTCGTGGTCTCCACTCTATGATTTTTCTGGTCCATCTTTCATCGGAGATTCTCGCAATGTATCCCGCCCAGTTCCATTTTGAAATAGCTATCTTTTTCACAGCATCGATCAAACCTGTTCTTCGTATTTCCTCATTTGACACTCTATCTCTCCGGGACAATCCCAGCATAGATCTCTCCATTGCGCTCTGTGTTACCCTTATCTTGTTTAACATCTTCTTGGTTAAAGTTAGGGTTTCTGAGCCATATATTAGAACGGGCAAGACACACTAATTGAAAACCTTTCTTTTCAGGCAAATTGGTATTTCCAATTTGAAGATATACTTCAAGTTGCCAAAGGCTGCCCATGTCAAACCTATTCTCCTAGTGAGCTCACACGTTTGGTTGTCTCTGCTAATGCGTAATTCGTGATCCAGATACTTGTAGGACGTAGTCAGTTCCGACTGACAACGTGTCGGGTTCGGACGTGTTTTTGCGTGCTGCGTATGTCCTTTGTCTGGACTTTTTTTTGGACTCCTCCTCTCTTAAGAGGAATTTTGCTTATTTTTCACAAACCCATAAGAAACAATGGTGTATGGGCGACTAATGCCCAACCAGCCATAAAAGAAAGAAGAAGATGTAGGACGTAGTTGCCTCTACCTGTTTGTCGTCGATATATGTATACATCCCCACCAATAACTAGGTTTGTCATTATTTGTGCTTTCGCAGTATTGATTCTTAGGCCTATATTTTGGGAGGCTACGTTTAATCTTCCCAGCATTTTAGTGGCTTTGTTTATGCAGTCGGTTATTACGACTATGTCATCCGCGAATCTTAAATAGCATAAGTTTTCACCGTTTATATTCAGGCCTAGATCCTCCCACTCGATCTGCTTGCACATGTATTGAAGTACAGTGGTAAATAGTTTCGGGGAAATGGTATCGCCTTAACGAACGATTCTTCCTATTCGGAAGTTGTTGGTGTTTTCATGTAACCTGACGCATGCTGTAGCGTTTTGGTATATGTGTTTGATTAGCATGGTATAACGGTGATCTATTCTACAGTCTGTTAGTGCTTCTAACATTTTCTGTTGGCTTATAGTATTAAAGGCTTTTTCGTAGTCCACAAACACCAAGACTTAAGGTTTGTTGTACTCCACTGTTTTCTCTATTAGGCTTTTCAGAGTCTGGAGATAGCCGTTCGTGCCGTAGTTCGATCTAAAGCCAGCCTGTTCGCATGGCTACTACAGTTCTAATTTGGAGCTCTATTTATAATGATCTTCGTAAACAGTTTGTAAATATGGGAGAGCAGACTTATAGGCCTGTAGTTTCCAATATCTGTGATATCTCCTTTTTTATGCAGAAGAATGATAACTGCGTTGTTCCACTGTGAGGGTGTGGTTCCTTTTAGTAGGCATTCATCGAACAAGAGTTTAAGGGCCTTCAAAATCTTCACTCCTCCCGCTTTAATAGCCTCAATAACTATCTTGTCTTCGCCTGGGGACTTGTTCTTTATTTCAGAAAGTGCTTTACTTATTTCGTTTAGAGGTACCTCCGGGAGATCTTCAGAGCCTTGATTTAAGATTTTAGGAAGTCTGGTGTTTTCACAGCTGTTTCCGTCTTTTTTGTATAACTCTGCACAGAAATGTTCCACTATTTTGTGCATCTCTTTCTTGCTTGTGGTTGTTTTCTCTTGCCTGTTTCTTAATCTACATATATTCTTATTTTCTTCAGATATTTTCCGTCTAAGCACTTTCAGACTCTTGTTGTTTTCTATTACATTTGTAATCATTTCTGTGTTAAATTTTCGTACATCGGTTCTTATAGATTTGGAGATTTTCTTGCTCAGTTTCCTCAAAGCTGTGATATTTTCTCCGTACTTATCTTTCATTTCTCTTCTCTCTTCCATAAGTTTTTTGGTGTTTGCACTTAGCTTCTCCTCTTTTTTACTGTTTTTTGGACAATGTTTTTCTTCTGCCTTCTTTATTACATCTGTTATTTTTGTGTTTAACTTTTCTATGCCTACATTTTTCTCTTTTAAGACTCGTGTTAAGTTTTCTTCGATTTTATTCTGGTATAGTTCCAGGTTTTCATGAGATATCCATTTATTAGAACTTGTTTTGGATATTAGTTTCTTTCTTTCTCTTTTAATGTTTATAGCTAGTTTTGTCCTTATCATTTGATAGTTATTTCCCGTTGAAACCCTATTTAATACTGTCACATCTTGCACAATTTCTTTCTTATCTACGATGACAAAATCTATCTCGTTTTTTGTGTTGCCATCTGGGCTCATCCAAGTCCATTTACGCTATGGCTTTTTGTTAAAGAAGAAGTTCATTGCATAAAAGCGATTTTATTGTAAGTAGTTCAATAGTCTACTTCCTCGTTCATTTCTTTCTCAAATGCCATAGTCTCCACTAGAGCTTTCAGATTCATCCTGTTTTTCTTCCAGCTTTGCATTGAAGTCGCTCATTATTAATGTGTAGTGTGCTGGTCGCTACTGTAAGGCTTCATCAATATTGTCGTAGAAGAGCTCCAACTCATCCTCTTCAGAATCTGACGTTGGAGCGTACGCCTGAATGACCTTAATGCTGTATCTGGAGTTTAACCTCAAGACTAGATATATCACTCTTGGGCACACGGTTTTAATTTCTGTTACGTTTGGTATCTGTTTCTTGTGAATGATAAATCCTACTTCCCCCATCGATGTGTCTTTTCCTCCTTTATAGTGGAATAGATGGCCGGATTTAAGGGTTAGTTGGTTTTCTCCTCTTCTCCGCACTTCATTTAAGCCTACAACATTCCATTTTATGTGCTTAAGCTTTTCTTCCAATTCTGTTGCTTTTTGTTCAGATAGTAGGGTTCTGGCATTGTAGGAGGCCATGTATAATTGTCGTCTTTTTTGGTAGCCTGGTCGAACCCGGAGATTCTTAGCACCCTCTGCTCTGAATCCTGTTTGACCGCTACCATAGTCAGAGATCTTTGAGCCGCCGGGGACTGAGGGCCGTTTCTGATTTTTATGAGGCATTTCATATGGGGTATTTGGCCATACACATACCACACTGGCCATGCGCGTTGGTAGGGGGTTGGGGGGGGGGGGGGGGGATGTATAGGATTTGGAGAGAGTGGGTAGGATTTGAGGTTAGGACATGACTTCCCCGGTATTGGATTGATAGAGGGAAAAGTCAAGAGCTTGCGTGGACAGGTTTGCTAGTCCCTGAAGTAGAAATATAAATAAAAAAGCTTGTAATATTTAAAAATATTTAATAGAATTAATAAAAAGTCAATACTAGAGAGTGTGCGATTGTGGCGCAGAGAGTTGTGCGTCTACTCTTTGTGCCGAAGGATCTGGATCCAAATTTAACCAGAAACATCTAAGGGCCCAGGCACATAAAAAAACTTAAGCAGTAAGATTTAAGACTTAAGAATTTCATCCATACGAAATTTTCAGCGTTGCTTACGTTTCAATTTGGCTGCCTTACTGTTCGATCGTGATTGGTCAATTCGTTTTCGTCTTCAGTTTTACTGCTTAAGTTTTTTTATGTGTTCCTGCCCTTAAGGTTATATAAAGAAAGGTTAAGTGACGACCTCTTTGCAACACATAAGTGCCGGTCTACAATAGGTGATTTAAGTATTCTTCTCATACTTGATTGTGATTGGTCAATTTCTTAAGGCTTAAGGCTTAAATCACCTATTGTAGACCGGCACTAATGCAATGCAAAGAATCGATGTCGCTATTGAAAAGAGATGCTAAATAAGGTAGACTGTTATTGGCTCTCGCGGCCTTTCACAATGCATCATGGGTTGCGCAAGAGTATACATAGATTCAATATGTGACTTAATCTTCCTTTATATAATCTTAGAAACATCGAATCTATTCGATCGCCATTTCTTGGAAGGCAATGGCAAATCATCGAGAATATCTTGAAGCCTAATAAGCTTTAACGAAACTTTAACGAGGAGTGCGAGGAATCAACAAGCAGATTAATTTGCAACTTATACATTTTGTCCACCTGTTTATGGCATGCTACTTTGACATAAGTGACGTCGCGTTACCGGTTACCGGGCCTCTACGAGTACTTCAAGAACGTAGTTTCGGACAAGAAACGCTAGCATACCATGAAGTGTTTCTGAGTTATCAAAATAAGCGAGGTGGCGATATGGTACTGACTGATATTTAGGTGCCGATTAAAAGAGACTTGAACATCGTGAAAGACGCTTTGACGAAGACGGTGCAACTGGAGAAGAAGTGAACCAGACATTTCGAATTGTACAGGATTGCTTCGCACAGGATGCACAACGCAAATTTCATGGATTTTTTGGAGAATGAATTCTTACAAGAGCAAATGGACGTGATAGAAGATCTCTGATCACGAGACGAACTTGGAGAGAGGAAAATGTTTTGGCGTCTTTGATAAAAAGTTGACAGATCCAGACTATAATATCGTATATCTAAGCAGTCTACCAAACTTAAGTAGGATTTTAGATAAATATTGCGAAACGTCATGTTAATCATGTTATATCGCATGAAAAAAATACTATAATGTGATGAATAAATAAGCGAAAAAGCATATATCGATACATTGAAAAAAATATGCTAAATACAAAAAAATTTTTTTTATTGGAAAGAATTAATTATTTAAATACTTGCGAAGAAGAATTAATTATTTCAATCAAACAGCGAATATATTTGAATTAGTAAAATATAAAATAAAAGCAAAATATAATTTCATTTGCAAATAAAAAAAAAAATTTTTTTTTTATCTTTATTACTAAATTACTTCCTTAAAAAAAACATCTTTTAATTTTTGCTGCTTGTTTCAAAAACATAGGTTTTTTTTATTTTAATAAATAATTTGTTATCGTCAAATATATAAATATTTTGTTATATTAAAATTTTAAATAATGTAAGTGAGAAATCATAATTTTTATTATATGCAAATAATAATTTATTTAATATGACATAACATTTTTGGAATTAAAATATATATTTACTTAAGTAAAAGAAGTCAAAATTAACAAAATATATTTATTTGATTTAAAAAAATGTTGTTTTTAGTGTATGCATATTATTATTCGTATTGTGATTTTGAAGAAACACAACTAATGCGATGGCAAGAATGTTAATTCCGGGGCCCCTCAATTTCATAGGTGCATTTGATAGATTTTTTACCGACAAAAAGAATACCGCAAACCACAATGCGCTACGATCATAAAAAATTTGCTGTATTAAAATATTGTAAAATCAATAAATTTTTTTTTAATAAAACAAAAATTCCTTGCGTAGACGCAGTGGGTTCCGCCTCCCCTACGGGGGGGCTCCACTTCCGGAAGATATAACCTAAACCAAACCTATGTCCCAGGAGTGAATTATTACTAAAAAATATACACGTATTTAACCGTTCATTAAAATTATATCATATGGTATAAATAACTCTTGAATAAACATCAACAACTAAATCCTTTTGGATGTTATTCAAGGTCATGACCTTGACAACATATGTCAAGATCAACATTATCCGTGAGGTTGCCCACTTTATGCACAATTATCATATATTTTTTAAGATATCTCGAAAACTATTGATCGTAACGCATTGTCGTTTGCGGCATTCTTTTTCTCAATAAAAAATCTATCAAATGCACCTATCAAATTGAAGGGCCCCGGAAATAACATTTCTCCCAATGCGATTTTAAATGTCCTTTCCTAACTACACGTATCAATTTATCGTGCAATTAATAATCTAGAGCGGCTCCTTTTAGAATATATTATATTTGTAAACTCTACACAAATTGCTACTACATATCGCGTTTTACATGGAATAAGACATAAGAAATACATAAAAAATAACTTACGATAAAAGATCTTGTGGAACGACCGGTTCCTCCATATTTTAGTAGCTTTTTAAAGGTTTTATTCGTCGGGATCATATTAAATGGTGGTGGTACAGTATCACCATCCTCAAAGTAACTCATCCACAAGTGGCTTCTGGCAAATTTCCACTCTGTGTCAGATCTTTCCTAAAAATATACAATATGCGAGTACGTTAATAATAATGTGAAATATAAATTTGCATTTCATGAGACTTTTATGTATGTTAGATCGAACAATATTCTTATAGAAATTTATCGCGGGGCATTTTTAATATCTTAAAAAAAATTGTTGTTTACCGAAATAATTTGATAAGAATTAGACATCATAGCAATCAGCATATTCAATAGCACTATGACGTTTATCACGGAATAAGAACCAAACATAAGGAGTGCCCAGAATCGTGTAAAACTTTTAATGCCCGTTAAATCGAACGACATCAAATCGATCATGCCAAAACTTGCCCAGAAGAGAGACTGCGACGTCTCGAACAGGCTGAAAATACCAATTAAAGTTTATAAACTTTTCTCCAGAGGACTATATTTAGTTTATCTTCATACTTAGCGAATCTTCTCCATATAGAACAAGCTTTCTCTTGATTATCAAAATCCGGAACCTCGTCAGACGCATGATAACATTTCATTTTCTCCAAATCTGCATAATACCACATCAGTTGATTCATACCTAAAACAAAACGTACGAATTTAAAATGCAAATTGTTGTTCTGTTTTGCAATTACAATGCGCGGCACAATATCCTACTTTGTATCAATGAAAAAAAAAAGAAAAAATTAAAAATTATGATAGAAAAATAAAAGTGGGATGATTTTTTAATTAGTACGCGTGAAGAAAAACAAAACAAAGCGCTCCGCGTATGAAAGAGTAATCGGACGGCGTGTTACTCACCGCAACCAAAGGCAAATAGTACGAGGGTGTAGATGAAAAAGAACTTGATAATGTCTATTATCATTCTCCCGAGGGAAATCTGGAGTGGCCCGAGATGAGGATTCACGCTGAATATATGAACGAGTTTTAAAAAGCTGAAACAGCGCACCCATGCATATATGAGATGTTAGTCGATGAAAGAAATATCTCCTAAACGTTCGATTGAGAGTCACCTGAAAATCATTCCAGCTGCAAACGCTCCCTCCGAAAGAAGCATCGGATCGAATGCATGCCATTGATCTCTCGGATACCAAGGGTCTAAGCCACTCCAATATTCTGTCTATTTTATAAAATAATTATATTAATCGTGTATATATATATATATATATATATACGAGATATGTAAAATATAAAAAAAAGTAAAACAAATTTGATAATCGTAGCAGTTTAAAAATATATAAAAATAAAATAAGAATGTATATTATTCTATACAGAAATTATTTTTTATTATATAAAATTAAACTGTTATATATACGAATTATTGTTCTACACAGTTATTGATTTTCATAAACATTTATGATTTACGTTTTTTTGCCGAAGTTTGTCGCTCACCCAAATGTACAACAATTATTGGCCGCTATTTGGTACGACGGTCTTCCGGGATTTAGGAGAAAAAGCATGATAGCACAATTGCTGGAAGTTGGCAAACTCGGAGCAATGTTTCCGGTTTACAGCACTATTTATATGATAGCACCTACTTCGCAGATGGGATTATTTATGAAGAAGCCATTTGTCAAATTTATATGCCATTCCGCATCATACGCTTTTTTCCTAAGTTAGATCGATTACGCTTTACATTCTTCTATGTCTTAAAGTGACTTAATTAATTTTATTAACGGTATCTGGTTCTCGCAGTGCTTCTTGGTATGGCATCCCAAAGAGTTGAATATCTCTTGATTGAATTATTTGGAAACGCATGGATGCGAGAGATACTTGCTGGCTGGAAAAAACGAGAACGCGGTTGTATCTCTGGTTTCGTCGAAACAGGCGTAGTCATCTATGTGATAAGTAAATACGGCTATATAAATTGTAATATTTAATAATCATTAATTATTTTTAGCACAATAGAGAGAAAATGATAGATACAGATTATTGCCGATAAATTTGCTAAATATCTTTGGCAGATATATCTACGATTATTTTCTTTCTATTTTTGATAGAATTCATTCTTTCTCTTTTTCTCTCTTCCTCGTAGGCTTGATTATCGGCGAGATTAAGTCTTTATGGGCGGACGGATTGATTGAATATATATCGGATCTATGGAATATTGTGGATTTTATTCAAAATACCTTTTATGTAATCTGGATAAGTTTACGTATCACGGCTTGGTGGATAGTTCAGGTAGATTTTATTATACAAGTAAATATCAAAAATATACAAAATAAAAATAAACATGATGCGCAATCCGATAAAATTAATCGAAAGTTGAATAATTAATTCCAAAACTGAATATATGATAAGATGTCCAAAAAAAGTGATTATGATATAAGCCCAACGAGCAACTCTTTAGTTTTTTTCCTCGTGTTTAATCATTTTCTTCAAAAAATTACGCATTTGATTAATACCACAATATTTATGCTATATTTTTTAATTGTGTATTTTTCCGCGAGAAAAAATTTAAACAATTTATCGCTTCTTGTCGATTATATCGCAATGTAGTGAATATCAGGTGCTTTCCATTTAGTGACTCAAGTCGACACAAGTATCATTCTATCTTCTTTCAATACCAGTGAACAACAAAGATAGAATGATACTTGTGTCGACTTGAGTCACTAAATGGAAAGCACCTGATATTCACTACATTGCGATATAATCGACAAGAAGCGATAAATTGTTTAAATTTTTTCTCGCGGAAAATACACAATTAAAAAATATAGCATAAATATTGTGGTATTAATCAAATGCGTAATTTTTTGAAGAAAATGATTAAACACGAGGAAAAAAAACTAAAGAGTTGCTCGTTGGGCTTGTATCATAATCACTTTTTTTGGACATCTTATCATATATTCAGTTTTGGAATTAATTATTCAACTTTCGATTAATTTTATCGGATTGCGCATCATGTTTATTTTTATTTTGTATATTTTTGATATTTACTTGTATAATAAAATCTACCTGAACTATCCACCAAGCCGTGATACGTAAACTTATCCAGATTACATAAAAGGTATTTTGAATAAAATCCACAATATTCCATAGATCCGATATATATTCAATCAATCCGTCCGCCCATAAAGACTTAATCTCGCCGATAATCAAGCCTACGAGGAAGAGAGAAAAAGAGAAAGAATGAATTCTATCAAAAATAGAAAGAAAATAATCGTAGATATATCTGCCAAAGATATTTAGCAAATTTATCGGCAATAATCTGTATCTATCATTTTCTCTCTATTGTGCTAAAAATAATTAATGATTATTAAATATTACAATTTATATAGCCGTATTTACTTATCACATAGATGACTACGCCTGTTTCGACGAAACCAGAGATACAACCGCGTTCTCGTTTTTTCCAGCCAGCAAGTATCTCTCGCATCCATGCGTTTCCAAATAATTCAATCAAGAGATATTCAACTCTTTGGGATGCCATACCAAGAAGCACTGCGAGAACCAGATACCGTTAATAAAATTAATTAAGTCACTTTAAGACATAGAAGAATGTAAAGCGTAATCGATCTAACTTAGGAAAAAAGCGTATGATGCGGAATGGCATATAAATTTGACAAATGGCTTCTTCATAAATAATCCCATCTGCGAAGTAGGTGCTATCATATAAATAGTGCTGTAAACCGGAAACATTGCTCCGAGTTTGCCAACTTCCAGCAATTGTGCTATCATGCTTTTTCTCCTAAATCCCGGAAGACCGTCGTACCAAATAGCGGCCAATAATTGTTGTACATTTGGGTGAGCGACAAACTTCGGCAAAAAAACGTAAATCATAAATGTTTATGAAAATCAATAACTGTGTAGAACAATAATTCGTATATATAACAGTTTAATTTTATATAATAAAAAATAATTTCTGTATAGAATAATATACATTCTTATTTTATTTTTATATATTTTTAAACTGCTACGATTATCAAATTTGTTTTACTTTTTTTTATATTTTACATATCTCGTATAAAGAGATATAAGTATACATATAAAAAATTATTATATAAAAAGTATTTCGGAGTACACATACTTGCTTCTGTTTATATTTAATAGCCAGTTTGAGTCGGTCCAAAGTCTGTCTCTCCCCAGGGTCCCAATTTTCTCCAGTTGGGTTGTAATTCAACATTATTTCCAATTCGTAAGATGTACGCGCGTGATCCAGTAGAGCAGTTGAAAATTGTTGCGTCAGTTCCCGCATCTCCTGGCGGTCAATATAGTCATTGTTTTATATGGTAATTATTATATTAATTATTTTTTAAAAAATACAGAATTGTATTCGTAAGAAAATTTCTAAGTTAAACTTACTAAATTGAATCATTTGTTTTATTACTTCACAAACGGAATATGTTTATGCGTTTAAATTCAACATACGAAAATAAGTAAAACAATATAACTTTAACTTTGTTTCCAAATTGCATTTGTTTTTATCATTCAATAATCTTCGCATTGTGCGCGATAATTTCAATGATGATGATTTTCAACAATTAATTTTTTTTAACTAAGGTCAACAAATTTTTATATAAATTTTTGTTAAATTTATTACTGAAATTGGGGTGATTACGATAACTGTGGCCCCCTATTTGAAAGGTCGTTTCTGAAGACATTTTTGACGTTGTACATTTGGGTGAGCGACAAACTTCGGCAAAAAAACGTAAATCATAAATGTTTATGAAAATCAATAACTGTGTAGAACAATAATTCGTATATATAACAGTTTAATTTTATATAATAAAAAATAATTTCTGTATAGAATAATATACATTCTTATTTTATTTTTATATATTTTTAAACTGCTACGATTATCAAATTTGTTTTACTTTTTTTTATATTTTACATATCTCGTATAAAGAGATATAAGTATACATATAAAAAATTATTATATAAAAAGTATTTCGGAGTACACATACTTGCTTCTGTTTATATTTAATAGCCAGTTTGAGTCGGTCCAAAGTCTGTCTCTCCCCAGGGTCCCAATTTTCTCCAGTTGGGTTGTAATTCAACATTATTTCCAATTCGTAAGATGTACGCGCGTGATCCAGTAGAGCAGTTGAAAATTGTTGCGTCAGTTCCCGCATCTCCTGGCGGTCAATATAGTCATTGTTTTATATGGTAATTATTATATTAATTATTTTTTAAAAAATACAGAATTGTATTCGTAAGAAAATTTCTAAGTTAAACTTACTAAATTGAATCATTTGTTTTATTACTTCACAAACGGAATATGTTTATGCGTTTAAATTCAACATACGAAAATAAGTAAAACAATATAACTTTAACTTTGTTTCCAAATTGCATTTGTTTTTATCATTCAATAATCTTCGCATTGTGCGCGATAATTTTAATGATGATGATTTTCAACAATTAATTTTTTTTAACTAAGGTCAACAAATTTTTATATAAATTTTTGTTAAATTTATTATTGAAATTGGGGTGATTACGATAATTGTGGCCCTCTATTTGAAAGGTCGTTTCTGAAGACATTTTTGACGAGGAACACGGGAAAAATAGTAAAAGGAATTTCCGACAAAAATGTCTTCAGAAACGACCTTTCAAATAGGGGGCCACAGTTATCGTAATCGTGCCCTGAAATTCCGTTTGCATATTAAAAGACCATTGCATGTATATTGTGTACATATTATCAAAAACTTGAGCAAGATATATATTTCAATTGTGCGCTGATCATTTGGAAGAGTTCAAGTAACTCGAGGAGGAAAAAAGAGGGAAAGGAGGAGAAAGAGAAGGAGGAGGAAGAGGAGAAGGACGTTCGTTAAATTAAGTACGTTGTATTGAGAGCGAAATTCTTGCTCCATCCTGCTGAGGCGACGTAGTTCCCATGAAAGCTCGAAGGCCGTCAAAAGTGGGTCTTTTGACGAAAGCGCGATTAAAGATGACGAGGTAAGCGCGCGGTATGCGTTTATTCGAGATTGCGAGTGTCGAAGTGAATCTTGTTCGCTGGAAGTGACGCATTCATCGCAACCGCATCTGCAATAAAAAATTACAACATTGCTTCCTTTCTTCTCTAACATAATCTTATTTGACTAATAGTGAATATAAAAAAATAATTTATTATTAAGTTGACATTTTTTATTATTAATAAATAATTATAAACTTAAAAAAAGAAAACTCTTAAAGATAAATAATTGTTCAAATTATTAGGTATTTATATTTTTAAAATAAAAATAAATGTTAAAATGATAAATTGGAGAATGCTATTTTAAAATAATTTATTCTTCTTTGTATACCTAGCATCGTGAGGTATTGGAAGAGTTGCACCGCGATCTAAAAGTAGTTTTAATATCTCATAATTATTTTTATGAGCTGCCAAGATCAATGGTGTTATATCAGGTGTAAAATTCGATGACGCATCCGCGACTTCCCAGCTCTGAAATAAGACGTAGATATACCGTTTCTCATTTCACGATTACGATTAATCTATTAAAAGTGATGATTATAACATAAAAAAATGTTAGTTGAATCATAATTGTTTTGTTTTTCTTATATAAAATTAAAATTATTAAATATTGTAGATAGAAAAACTGCATCCTGTGTTTTGCTTATATTAAAGTTATTTTAAAACAATAAACTTTTTAAAGATGAAAAATAAATTTTTTTCGAATAAAACGCAGTTGTTTTATAATTGATGTATACATATTTTAAAAATAATATAAAACAAAATAAAATATGTGTAAAATTAATTAAATGTTATTTTATTTAAAATAGGTATTAATTATAAAAATTATAACATTTATCAAGAAAGAAATTTAATTGTTTTTAGGAGCACAATTTTTGATAATTGAAAGATGATTTTACTCTTTAAATTTTAAAATATGTAGATCTAAAAATAATAAGAATCTTAAATTTTTGAGTTCAAGAACATTTTAAGGAAAGTTAAATGAATTTTGGAGGCTTGAATATTTGTCATAGATTATAAATCATTTTTCACTAAATATTCACTATTTATTTATATCGAAAAACAATTTCTATTGACAAAGGTACATTATATTGATGTCAAAATTAATTAAGATTGCATTAAGACTCACGTAAGGCTGTCCTGGCTTGTGTATTCTTTCCTCCCATTCCAGTAAGACCTCCACCGCTTCCACATATTCCTCTTTAATAGCATGCAAAAGTGCATCCTGAAAGATGCGCAAATTATGGTTTTAAGTGTTTTACGCTCTTAAGCATATAGAGCTTGTGGAGATACTATGTAATGCAGATAGTTTATAATATTGTCACGTATAGTGACCGTTACATCGTTTAATGTACAGCGTGACCCAAAACATCGAACATATGCACGGAACTGCAGTTAGCGTATCCCGGTAGACATCGATTACGGTATATCAGCTTAACACGCATTATTCGCAATAATTAGGGGAGCGGCAGTCGCATGATTTTCATGAGAGACATCGTGCGGTTTCGACCCCACGATACTTACCTTTACTTCGATTCCCAATTCAAGCAATAGCTTAATCAGCTCGATATTCTCGTTTTCGATAGCGGCTATCAGTGCTGATCGATTTAGCGGATCGACGCAATTAATATTTAATAATTCGGGATGATCCTTGTTCTCCTCAATTAACCTATTTAATAAATTATACGATAATCAGTATTTTTTGTCGTCAAAATGATATTTTCGCCGTATAAGAATTATACCTATAAAGAGGTATTGGCAATAACTGTGGAGGTCTGATTATAAAAAAAGATCTTTCTTTGTAACATTTCTTCTAAACTTATAATTTCTTAAATTAAAATATATATTTATCAGAAAATCATCAGATATTTTTATAATCGAAACTTCTTTGAACAATTTAAAAATGATCTTTTCTCAATAAAAACAATCTGTGTACGTGTGTGTGTACGTGTACGTGTGTGTGTATGTCTACGTGTGCGTGTGCGTGTGTATGTCTACGTGTGCGTGTGCGTGTGTATGTGTGCGTGTGTGTGTGCGTGTCTACGTGTGTGTGTACGTGTGTGTGTGTGCGTGCGTGCGTGCGAAACGGAGCTAGTCGTTTCTTATAGGTTTTTAGACGCTGAACACGAATCCGGTTTCGAAATTGCTCCATCACGTCAGAATCTTAAAAAATTTGCAATTAAAGTTGCAAAAAAGAGCTATTTTCACGAACTCTGTCATATTATAGCTATAATATGTGACATGCTGGAGAAGTTTTATTACAATCAAAATAAAGTATGTTATTAGGACTTTCAATCCTCAAAATGAATTTTTGGTGTCGGTTATGGTTAATAAGATATCCATAGTTAAATGGGATGTATTGCAGAAGTTAGCTGTGACTAGGTCATTGATGATTTATCAAAGAGCTGTCAATTATTATTTAAACTTAAGAGTTTTCTAGATCGCTGAATACGAATCTAATGTTAAAATTGTCAAATTCAAAATGGTGAACTCAAATGTTTACATTGCAATCTAAACATTTTTTAAGTTTTGACATCCGCCTTAATGAGTCCACCATTTTGAATTTGACAATTTTGACATTAGATTCGTATTCAGTGACCTAAAAAACTCTTAAGTTTAAATAATAATTGAAAGCAATTTGGTAAATCGTCAATGACCTAAGTCACAGCTAACTTCTGCAATACATCCCATATTTAACCATGGATATCTTATTAACCATAACCGACACCAAAAATTCCTTTTAAGGGTTGAAAGTCCTACTAACATATTTTATTTTGATAGTAATAAAACTTCTCCAGCATGTCACATATTGTAGCTATAATATGCCAAAATTTGTGAAAACAGCCCTCTTTTGCAACTTTAATTGCAAATTTCTCAAAATTCTGACGTGATGAAACAATTTCGAAACCGGATTCGTGTTCAGCATCCAAAAACCTATAAGAAACAACTAGTCCTGTTCCGGTGTTCGAGAAAAAATCATTTTTTGTTGAACGATGTAATTTAACATTTGAGTTCAATTAATACAACAGCAATATGTTAAATTAACACATAAATGTGTTAAATATTTTTGACACAAAAATTTTAACCGTCATATTTTTTAACAAGAAAACATCAATTTTTCAATTGTGTAACATAAATGTGTTAAATATTTTTGACACAAAAATTTTAACCGTCATATTTTTTAACAAGAAAACAAATTTTTCAATTGTGTGGAATCCAGTCTATATCGCGGAATTGGGCAGGATTTATCACAAAACCTAGTTTATTTTATGCCTTGCTAGGATATCTTTACAGGTGCATTAACGCGGAGGATTACCTTCTGACAGTGGCACAATCACCTCGTTCCGCGCTGAGCAGGAAATGCTTCTCGACCGGGCCAAGAACATAGTCGACAGGCGTCTGTAACGAGTGCACTGAATACGATCTCACCTCGTTTGAGAGTAAATCTTGCTGCGATTCCGATGGATTCATTTTTCTGTAACATATTCTCGCAAGGCTATTCACTACTGGACGAAGTGTCGAAATTATAAAAATTCCTTTCTAACTTCATCTAATTTCCATAATTTTTTATAACACTGACATTATGCAAAATGTCTTCAAACAAATCGAATGTTTCTTCAACTATAGATTCTTCAACCGATTTAGAATCGATTTTTCCTCGATGAAAATATTAAGGCACTAATATTTTTTAAATAATGAATTATTAAATTAAAAATAGAATTAAAATTAAACAAAGAAATAACAAAATTATACATATATTTTGCGATTTGTTTTGAGTAAAGTTTTTTACTTTATTCAAAAATCGTTTTTTATTTTAATTTTTCAATGATTACATATTGAAAACTACATTGAATACTGTTTGGTTTTCTTTTCCAAATCAATATTTTTTTCTTTTTGAAAGTATCTTTTTTATATTTTTTGTATTTTTAATAAAACATAATTAAATTACTGTTATTAATTAATTAAATTTTTAATATATTAAGACAGAAAAAAATTTTAACTTTAGTGATGTAAATAATCCCACAGTGCGCAAAATCAGAGAGTTAATATAATAAAATTTCAGCTTTAAAGCTGAATTATATAGTTCAAAAAAGGTAAAAATTGGGCACAGATACAAAATAATGATTTTTGTTCCGACATTTCGCATGAAGATATTACTTGCTTAAATTAATTAAATCAATTTAAAAAAATAGTAATTAAAAGGACATTTGATAGATATCGTACACATTTCAGCATAAAAATTATGAAAATTGGTTAATTTATGAAATTTACAAATTAATATAAAAAATTATGATATCCTATACAATATAATGTTTAAAATTAGTATTACAGAGAAATTATTAAAAATTATTATAAAAATTGTAAAATTTACATGTTATATAAAATATAGTCTACCATATTATCAACGTTCACTCCATTATATACATAGAGTTTGCCAAGAAAAGAGATTAAGCATTCTAAGTTAAAGATTAGCCGTCCGCAAAATTTTTTCTCACAAAAATAAAATACAAGAAATCTGTTGTACAATATGTAATCTTTAGTTTGTGCTAGATGTAATAATACAAACGGGATAGATACAGATGTATGCTATGATACCGCAAAAATAGGGCTTCCTACGTTCACAAATACATTACAAGAAATTTAGATCAACTAGGACAGTAATTTTCGAAGAGGTTTTGCAGTTAATAGTTATAAAATATATACATAGATTTTTAAATAAAAATATGCTATTACTATTTATTATAAACTACTAATATAAAGTTCCGCTAACAATAAAACAATAAACAGCGTTTATAAGATTTGATCGCATAAAATACGGAGTTAGTTAAAATTTTCAATAAAAAGAATCTACTAAAGCAAAATATTTAAAATTTACTATTCTATTTAAAATTAACTATTAAATATTTGAATTTTACTTATTTTCTTTAAAAACTTAATTTATTAATATAACCTCTTATTGTCAATTGTTAATTGCGCGAATATTAAAAAATAAAAGAATATGTAATAAAAGATATCTGATACGATTTTCTATGCAGAACACCCCCCAAAACTAGAACAAATATTAATACGCTCTTTTATATCTTTTTATATTTTAAAAAGGTAGAGAGAAAAATGTTTGTGAATAAAGAGACAATATCTTGTTGCAACTTTTCTTTCATTTTTTGCAAAACATATTACTAGTATCATATACTTACGGAGTGGTTCTTTTTCTACGTCAATGTTAGCATGCTTGCACAAGAAATGCTAGACCTAGACTGTATGATCGCGTCTACGCATGTGGTTCGGCGAAACCTTACGACGCTATCAGCCAGGCTGATCTTCAGAACGCGGATTAAGCACAGGGTGAGGTGTCGCGTGTATTGAAAGAAAATAGCATAGAGGAAGACTCACCACAGAGAGAGCGGTGACCGTGTCGCACATTGTCCAGCATTGTACAGCATTGACACCGGCGTTATCACCGCGGCGGGGAGATCGGAAGAAAGAGAAAGAAAAAGAGAGAGATGATCTCTTTCCTCTAACCCCCCGATTAATGGATCGCAAGAGATTCGTGACGGCGAATAACGAGTAAATCCAAAGCTTATATGCCGCCGACGCGCTCCGGCACATTATTTTTCATTTCCCGCCGCCGCGAATTTATTCTCTTCCGCTCGTCCTGTGTGATTATTTATCTCTTCCAGAGACGTGTGTCACTTTCGTTTTTAGTGTGCTACATCTGTAACAATTCAAGAAATCGAAAAAGAGTGAAATTGATGTATACAATATCCTGTAATATATGAGAATATGTGTGAGATATACACTGAAAAAAATGTACTAAATCTCAAAAATATTTCTTTTGATCTAAAAAAATTATTCATTTAAATACTTGCAAAAGAATTAGTTAAAAAACATAGATTTTCTTTATTTTAATAAATAATTTTTTATCGTCAAATATATAAATATTTTGTTATATTAAAATTTTAAATAATGTAATTGAAAAATCATAATTTTTATTATATGCAACTAATAATTTATTTAATATAACAAAACATTTTTGGAAATAAAGTATATATTTATTTAAGTAAAAAAAATCAGAATTAATAGAATGTATTATTCATTTGATTAAAAACAAATTTTATTTTTAGAGTATGAAAAAATATATTTGATATGTTGTAACACATACAAGAATGTACACTGGTACATTCCTGTGATGTTGGACGTTCGCAATCGCAATTATCTCTAAGGCAATGATAGATGGGAGAGATAAATAAAAATTGTAATAGATGAAAAACTTTATTTTACTCTGGTGTAAAAACTACTTGTGAGGCATACAGAAAAAAAAACGCAAAATTGAAAGTAAATTAGGAAAGTGTAATAGTAGCACTAATTGTAAGCGATACACGATAGAAACGAATGTAATATAATATAAAAAACAGAATGATAATCAAAACATTATACTCTAATAAAAATATATAATAAAAATATATTAAGAAAATATAAAAATATGGTGTGTAAAGAAATAGAGCACAAAGATAACTATTATAATATTTGGATAAAAGCTGAATTAATATATGATAAAACGAGAAAAATGAAGTGTATATACAGAAGAATTAACTACCAATTTTCATCTACGTGAGTTTTTTATACATATAATCAATTTTGAGTTAATGTTTTTCTCAGAAGCAAAAGTCAGAGTGAATAATGGAAAATCATGCAAATCTTTTTCACTAAAACATAAATAAATAAATTTCTCTTTGCATATCACAACTCGTGTTCAACAGAATACATTTATGAAATGCGTCGAAGATCCTCTCTTTTATTCATAGATATTAATAGCTGTGAATCTTAATCAAATAACCGAGATAGGTGAATTATGTAAACAATATTTTTCCAAAAATTGGAATAAGTGCATAAGAAAATGTAGTTAAAATTATTAAAGAAAATGGATCTCTTTTTAACAAGATTTGTAAAAAAACAACGATTAATTTAAGAAGAATAGGACAGGTGTTTTGTACAAGAAACAAGTTCACATCCAGCCACTTTGTTTCTTTTTAATTATATGTAGTTACGTAATAAATTTACATACATCATAACAACGGCATAGGCTATCGGGGACAATGCATTTTGACATTGTGACAAATTCTTATAATACTTTATCATATAGGCTCGAGCTGGATCGACTATCGATCCTACTTTTTATACGCGAGACCTACAGCGAATGCGGTTAGATGAAGTAGTACGGAGCATTAATGCGCATATAAAACGTCACTGCGTACAAAGTGACATAGAATCATTTACGCACGGCGATATAAACGGCTCGCCAAATGATGCTCTAAATGATCTGACTATAAATCACTATACCAGCTGACAGAAATGGTCGTAGTTACGCAGAAAGAAACCCCTACACCAAAATTGGTATAATTAAGATAATTTTTTGGACACACAGGCCATTTTGTAGAGATTAACATTAAAAATAAAATTTCACAATATTAAACCAAAAATAAAATAATTGTTTTTTAACAAATGATAGTTGTTTCTTATTACAGTTTGTTATATTATCCATAACATAAAATACACACAGTTAAAAAATTTATATTTTCTTGTTAAAAAATATGCCGGTTAAAATTTGTATGTTAATAATTCAACACATTTATGGATTAATTTAACATATTGCTATGTGTTAATTGAACTCAAATGTTAAATTATTAAAATAACTAAAAAAATAAAATAACTAAAAAAAATAAATAACTAAAATAACTAAAATACTAAAAAAATACTAAAAACTAAAATAACGGCATAGAAAACTCGAAAAAAAATTTTGTCACGGAAACAAAGCTTCCTCTATGAGGAAGCAAAAGTATAAAAATAACACAATGTGCACATATTTTTAATACACAATAGATACGTTCTGTATTATTAATGACAGGATTTACCTGTTAAAATTTACAGAGAAAATGTTGATTTTATTCTACAAGATATGTGAGAGTGACTACAGACCGTCAATATTTTTTTTTCCAAATTAATTTTATCAATTAAAATATGTTGATTTTACACAAAATTTATTTCAAATTACTATGAAGTTTGCATTCATTTCGTATTGAAATATATGTTAAATTTAACTCAAATTTTCAAACTGTGCAGCAACATTTTTTTTGTAACAGCAAAAATTCAAAAAAAAATCACCGTTGATGCTTCTCTGCGCAACTATGTTTTCATGCCATGCCTATGCACTTGGTGATTTAAATTTAGACATCTTTAGACGACCTTTAGTCACATATACTAGTGCGCGCTACTGCATTCAACCGAATTCGCAATTCGCGCCGACACAACAGAAAAAGTGTGCACGATTACAATACGAATCTTTTGTATGCGATTACATCGACGGTGTTTCAAAACGACGAATCGTCAAAAAATCATTTCTATGTACATTGAATATGTTAGTGAGGCAGAGGTGGATGTACAGCGCTGATACCCGGTATGACATTCGCGGCTCTGCATTCGCTATCAGTTTGCTGTAAATATTCATCTGTTATTTTTTTGAAAATAAAACAGATTAATACTTGCATGGCCGGCTAATCCTTTAGCTGAAAATACCATGTGTATATTAATCCAATAATTAATACATATAAGCAAGGTAGAATTATAAATAAATAAGTAATTATATAGCTATTTCTCATTGTTGTGAAACATTGTATTATAAAAATAATATATCAGAATAATATATTATATGATTGCATATAGAATGCATTTTGTTTATTGATAATTTTGTAAAAGTCTTTTAGCGTACAGCTAGAAGAGATTAAAGAATATTCATTATTTATCAATGGATTTATTCGATAATATGCTGTATAATATGCATAATATGAACATAAAATAGACAATAAATTTAGATATTAACGTTAATAAGCAATGTAACAAAGTTGTACAAAAATTACTGCAAATTAATCAATTTAATTTCTGTTCCTTGAAAAAAGAATGTAACGACAAGTTCCATCATAGAAAAAAAAGATTAGAATTCTCCAATAATCGTCCTTAATTTGAATTGGCAAAGAACACAAGGAACAGAAGCAAACTATCTGTGGATGGATCTCTTATTGTTTCTTCATAATTTTGTAACAGAGATTCTGGCGGGAATTTATATCGCAAACAAATTGGTGTTTGTTCAATTAGTCGATGAAATTCGCTTAAGTACAGGTACGGACTGATAGTAATGCGATCCGGTCGTCATGTCAAAGCCAAATTGCGTTTCGGTCGCGGTGGCCAAAATCAATTAAATAAACTGGAATGCTGCGATCCTCGTTGACATCCGCTATCGAATCCACAGTGACTCTGCACAGAACGATCTCGGACCTCGGACGAGTTGGACGAGAGTAGCGCGCCAGTTCATTCGCGATAATTCGAATCGGTCTCGAGGGCATCCAAGCTGATCCCACCGGATGTGATCTTGTTCAAGTTGTTGCAAAAACGAAACAGCCTTGTCACGTCCGGATGAAGCCCCGCATCGCTGATCGCGCCGTTTGACATGAACGCCGAACAAACCGCAGACATATCGAGATCGGCCGGCACCATTTGTATATTGCGACCAAACCTGTTTCAAACGGAATTCATTTCTTTATATTTCTCGATCGTGATTATATTCTGATTACACTGTTTAAAAATTTGACTTAAATTTAACATATATCGCATGTCGCAAACGGTCCATATAAATTTTTGTGTTAATTTAACATAATATGGATATATTAAATGGTCGTAACACTAATACTACGAGTATGTGGTAACGCCGCGGGCTGGATGATGCAATCCCAACGAGATCTGAATAGTTTGGATAGTTGTAGTAAAGGACTTGAGGAAACAATGCGTTGCTTAAAAACTTTTATAGTGCGTGTTTATTGCGAATTGATGAGTGTTAGAAACATTCATAATGCTTTGTGTGAGGTTTGAAGCAAAGTTGCATTGTTCAGGTGAATCTGTTTCTGTGCAGCAGTCAAGCAGTGAGAGACTCATCGGGCGGAAATTTTTCTTTTTTGCAAATCGTTTGTCAAAATATGAAATACTGTTTGATCACCACAAACTTCACGCAAAGCACTGTGAATGTCTGTTTGATTTTTGGCTACGTAAAGTTTCAATCTTAATGTACGATCATTGATCTTCAGACGTCACAGTATCTGAAGCATCTGCAGAGGCCATTTTTAATACTAGTCAATTCACAATGAACACGCACTATGGAAGTTTTTAAGCCACGTACCGCTTCCTCAAGTCCTCCATTACACTGTCCAAACGTTTTGTTGGGATTGCATCATCCAGTCCGCGGCGTTACCACAATGTGCATTACTTATGAAATGATCCTCGTATGTTAATATTTCAACACAAAATTAATGCAAACTTCATAGTAATTTGAAATAAATTTTCTGTAAAATCAACATATTTTTAATGATAAAATTAAATTGGAAAAATGTTATTCACGATCTGTAGTCACTCTCACTGCTATTATAGAATAAAATCAACATTTTTTCTGTAAATTTTAACAGGTAAATCCTGTCACTAATAATATGAAACATATCTAATAGATGCACATTGTGTTATTTTTACACTTTTATCAGTTGTTTTAATAATTTAACATTTTAGTTCAATTAATACAAAAATGTTGATTTTATTATGTTAAATTAACACATGAATGTATTAAATATTTAACACAAATATTTCAACCGGCATATTTTTTAATAAGAAAACACAAATTTTCCAACAGTGTACGATATTAATTCTATTTTTCTCTTATATGAGAGAGAAGCCTCTCAGAAGATAAACTGATCAATACCATTTTTACTTTTAGTACTAGAGCACTAATCATGTTCTTTAGCACTAAAATTAAAAAAATGTATTAAAAATGGAATTGATCGGTTTGTGTAGTTTCTGAGAGGCTTATATAATACTATTATTTATAATCATTACTAAATTCGTCGATCTATAGCCTAATGTCATATCGAAAAATATACGAGTTAAAAGTAGAGAGAAGATATAAAGAAGAAAACATGAAACTTGATGTACTCTCGTGAAAAAACCTTTATATCATTTTTTTCTCATTTATGTATTTTTTCCTGCTTTGATGTCATTTGACGAAGCGCATCACGGTGTAATTTAGATAAAAGCGAGATAATGCATTGAATATAACTGAGAAAAATGATTGTGTTATATATACATGTGTGCTGAACTTTCCAATGTCATGACGTAAGAAGAAAACAACAATGAGTAGATACGGGTCTCCGGTGAATCCGTTATACTTTTGCGTCATCGTCCATTTTTCTGCTTTAGAGACTTTTCCGAGACACGAAACAAGTATTATGCGTCTTGTCCCTGCGTATACTTTTCCCCCGTATCTTTCGCGCACTCACCATTTTGATGATAAATAATGATAATAATCTCGATACTTTATAGGTCACACGCGTACTACACCTGCGTTCTCGTTATTTGTGCATGCTATAAAAATTGCTCGCAATGCTCGCAATTTCTTATAAAGCAAACTTCATAGTAATTTGAAATAAATTTTATGTAAAATCGATATAAAAATCAATATTTTTAATGATAAAATTAACTTGGAAAAATGTTATTGACGGTCTATAATCACTTTTATTCCTATTGAATAGAATAAAATCAACATTTTTTCTGTAAATTTTAACAGGTAAATCCTGTCACTAATAATATGAAACATATCTAATAGATGCACATTGTGTTATTTTTACACTTTTATCAGTTGTTTTAATAATTTAACATTTTAGTTCAATTAATACAAAAATGTTGATTTTATTATGTTAAATTAACACATGAATGTATTAAATATTTAACACAAATATTTCAACCGGCATATTTTTTAATAAGAAAACACAAATTTTCCAACAGTGTACGATATTAATTCTATTTTTCTCTTATATGAGAGAGAAGCCTCTCAGAAGATAAACTGATCAATACCATTTTTACTTTTAGTACTAGAGCACTAATCATGTTCTTTAGCACTAAAATTAAAAAAATGTATTAAAAATGGAATTGATCGGTTTGTGTAGTTTCTGAGAGGCTTATATAATACTATTATTTATAATCATTACTAAATTCGTCGATCTATAGCCTAATGTCATATCGAAAAATATACGAGTTAAAAGTAGAGAGAAGATATAAAGAAGAAAACATGAAACATGATGTACTCTCGTGAAAAAACCTTTATATCATTTTTTTCTCATTTATGTATTTTTTCCTGCTTTGATGTCATTTGACGAAGCGCATCACGGTGTAATTTAGATAAAAGCGAGATAATGCATTGAATATAACTGAGAAAAATGATTGTGTTATATATACATGTGTGCTGAACTTTCCAATGTCATGACGTAAGAAGAAAACAACAATGAGTAGATACGGGTCTCCGGTGAATCCGTTATACTTTTGCGTCATCGTCCATTTTTCTGCTTTAGAGACTTTTCCGAGACACGAAACAAGTATTATGCGTCTTGTCCCTGCGTCTTTTCCCCCGTATCTTTCGCGCACTCATCATTTTGATGATAAATAATGATAATAATCTCGATACTTTATAGGTCACACGCGTACTACACCTGCGTTCTCGTTATTTGTGCATGCTATAAAAATTGCTCGCAATGCTCGCAATTTCTTATAAATAAGTATATACACCTAGTCTGATGACAGAGTCAATATCATTTGATACCATTTCCTACACATTGTCTAATACGACAGATACGACATATAATGATATAACATATAATGTTTTTCTATATACATAATTTACTTCTAGTAAGAGTTTAATACATCTCTTAATAGCTACGAGATAAAAAATGCAATGAAACAAATACCTGATGAAATTAAGATCATTCTTCCCGCGTTTGGGTTGTTCACCATTTGTGGTCTTGAAACCGGACCGACCGAATCTGATCACAACATCCGGCGATTTCCATCGTGGATGCCTGCTGACCTTTGAATCGATTTCGTTATCTAATGCCGAATTATCGAAGGCGGATTGACCGCGTCCGAATCTGATGAAGGAGGAACCCATGTTGCTACGCCTCTCCTTAGATTCGGTATCCTCTTTACGATCATCCATATCGGGCTTTCTAACTACATATTCGAATTCGTTCGGCGATTCCTTAAAGATCCTCAGGCTACTATCGTCCTTCAAGACTGAGGAAGACACGAGCATCCAATTGCAGAGGAATGCCATTGCATTAAAAGCCCAGAGTGCAATCTACGATTAAAAATTGCATATCGGCAAAATTGTTGTATATATCTGATTGTATTTCAATTTGCCTCTATAAAATTCATAAAGTAACACGTTATACTACACTAACAATTTTTATTAAAATTCCTTTATTTTGTTATTTATTTGCTTTCTCAAGCTTAATTTGCAGAAAGCTTTGTTTTCTAATTACTGTCAACTCGAAAATTATTGGTATTTTGATATTTTTGTTAAAGAAAAATCAACTGCAGATTAATAAGAAGAATTGTCATCAAAATTAAGAGATCTCGAACAACGTTCATTATTATTAAAGAGAATCTTTACATCTACGTAAGTGCATTTATTTACTGCGCTCTGCTCTTATTATCCTATTTCTTCTAGACTTTTTATATTAAAGATGTCGAGTTGTAAGATGATGTAAATTTCTTTTAGATTTGATCAATTTAAATCTTCAATTTTTTATTAATGAAAACAAAAGAACATTAATAGCATAAGTAAAAATGGAAGCAAATGTAATAAGTGAGAAATTAATTTTTATTTTTCAAATCTCTTGTTCAACAAATATATCTTTGGTCTCTGTCAGAGAGAATTTGCATAGTTGCAAAAATAACATTTTTAATATTAATTCAATAATTTTTACCGTAACTACACAATATATAAAATTATTTAAAAAGTTTGTTGACAAGAATATATATATGTATAAGATCTGAGATATCTAAAATAAAATATATTAAACAAAAAGTATATACATATATACTGCATTAGCCGTAATCATTTTATATTTACGTTTATAATCTCAAGAACGGTTTAAATTATAAACTTGTAGATAATTGCTAAGTAACTTCACTCAATAAATCTGTAATTGATTTGTCGAGATCAGCTAAGTTTGCGTAGTGCAGCAGTAGCGACGTGTCGTCTAACGTGCGTCACGATAAATTATATTGGCGTCTCATTATTCATATTAATATCCTGTTTAACAATATCACGGCAAAGCGAGCAAGATTAATACGATGCCTTACGTTACTTTAATTAATTCTGTACGCGACTGCCATTCATAATCATGTCGCTCACCGACTTTGCTACATGTATCGCTAAAAAGCTGCATTTGCCACTGTTTAGAAAAAATAAGTATTGATGTAGATGTGAGCAGATACTTTAATTAATAAACTAATATTTATTTTTATCTATTTCTCAAATAACATTGCGTCAATATTAATATACTCAATTTTCCGTATAACTCGATACCGAGATGCTTATCATATCTAATCGAGTTATACGCGCCAATATCTGCTGCATAAGGAAATAAATAATGGATTCTTTACTTACTCTTGAATCAATAGCCTTTTCCGTAAAAAAAAATTGTGTGTCTCCAGTAATTTTTACATAATTCACGATTAAAAATAAGAGACTTCCTATGATACCTGACAAATTAATGAAGTCATATTTTTTTCAATAAATTTAGATGATACGGTGAAGGGTAGTCGCAAACATGAATAAATAATGTAACAAAGATTAAAAGATTGCATTAATCTTACTTATTGTTTACAATAAAGGATGAAATTACAACATTTTGAAGTAAGATTTATTGCATTTTGTTTTGACTTCTCATAGAAAAAAAAAAAAATTTTTTTTAGAAAAGAATAGATATTTAAGAATTATTCTTTTGCGGTATTTTTTAAATTTTGAAATCTCTTTTTTCTAAATATTATTAATAAATAACATATATTGAATAAATATTTAAAATAT
>NW_021849598.1:277989-286143 GCF_003651465.1 Formica exsecta | reverse complement strand
GTATACTACAATATTTATAAGAAATTATAAATATAAAACATAAAAAAATTAGACATGTTACAAGTTAGATAAATTTTAACAAAGACTATATAATTTGAGATTGAGTTATAACAATAGTTAATGTCAAAAATTGTGAAAAGTGGCAGTAAATGATGCTTTATATTACGTGAGAAAAGAATTAATTACCATTAAGTATTGATTCGATAGTGAAGGAATGTTTTATATATGTATATTATATTTCAAACATTAATATCCAAAAATGCAACTTATATGTTTTTCAGATATTATATTATCTTCTACTTTTCTCGAAATTTAGAAAGTATATGGACTGCATGCTTCAAAAGAAACTGAATTAAATAATACCATGAAAAAATGTATATGAACCCTCGTCACAACTGTTTACGTCTTCTTCAATGTTATTCTTCAGAAATGGAATAGAGATATTCTTTTATCTTGCCACCTTCGTAATGGAATATAATGGTTAACGTTTGTTGCCAAAATTTTTCAGCAAATGAGTTAATATTGCTAAATTCCGAGTTATGTAACAAAATAAATGAGAATGAGTTGCGATAAATTTAAACGAAAGAGATTGAACAAAGTAAGTAACGTCACGTACATTTTACGGAAACTTTACAGTAATAGAACGTATAAGCTTCACTATGTCGCTTTAACATTGAGAAAATATGGGTTTGTGGCAACGTGGTTAAATGAAAACTGAAATTAATTAAAGAAATAGAAAAGTATGTCTTAATATCGCGAAAGTAAAATCATATGGAAAAGCAACAACGCATTTATCACGAAGATGTACTCACTAGTAGAACTTTTCAAAAAGCACTCATTTTAAATTGTATGGTGCAAGAAATCTTATCGAATGAAATTGAAAATAATATTATACAATAACACAATTTTACTTAAAACAGCTTTTATTATTTGAAACACAATCAGAGGGCATTAAGTTTGATAAAATTTTTATTTATATAAAATGAGAGAAATTTCTACAAAATTTTTTTTTTTTAACTTATTATATAACTCTTTATTTAAAAAACACACATTAATAAAAAAGTATAACAAATGTTTTAATTAATCTAATAATTCGAAGAAAGAGAAGAGCTCTTCTTAGATACATTTATATGACAATTGGTCATTGTTTAATGGCAATAGTAGAACTTGAAAATATTTCTCTTTTTTTTCTTCTTTCTCTATTTTTTTATATATATTTTAGATGCAAAATAAAAATTTTATTTTCCGAAACTTGAAATTATCAATTTTTAAAAACACATGTATGACCTAGGTAAAAAAAATAAAACATTATTAAAATATTAAATAAAATATTTATGATCGAAGATATGATACCCACAAGAATTAAGACAAGTATTATTCTTTATCTCGATTTGCATCACCAACTACTTAAATGGACAAAGATTTAGAATTGCTCGAAATCAAATATTTTTGTATCATTCAGACAAAAATCAAAGGCAATAGTCCAGATATTAATTCACTGTCATTGAAGCCTGGATTCACTAAACATTCATGTATCACTGCAAAACTCCGTAAATCACTCACTCACGATAACGATAACGATAAAGCACTCACCATACTGTCGGCTTTTCAGCTTCTCGGTGCGTAGGGCGATCGGAGAATGCAAATTCCGAAAGAAAGAGAAAAACAGAGAGAGAGAAAGAGAGAACGCGTATACGCGGTGGTGGATAAGCTGACGGCGTGGTTTGCGGCGTGTTAGTGGTGGTTGGTGGTGGAATGGGTATCCGGGGTTGGAGATGACATCCTTTATATAGGGACACCCTCGGCGCGCGTATCATCCCCCCTCCCTCGCTGGTTCCCTTTCCTGCCCGGCTAGTTTTCTCGGCGAGTCGCACGAGAGGAGATAGTCTCACCTGAATTATGATTGGCCGGAGCATACAACACGATACCTCTACATTATTTTGATTCAATTACACCTTCACCACCGGCTACCGACCTACGTAATCTTCTTTATTATTTATGACTCTCGGCAAATAATAATCATAGGGGCGGATGCGAGGATCCTTGTCGTCGTCGTTGTTATCGGCGACAATGTCAACGCTGATCTCATCTTTCTCTCTTTCTCTCTCTCTCTCTCTCTCTCTCTCTCTCTCTCTCTCTCTCTCTCTCTGCGCGTCATATTTTTGCATAAAAATAACGAAGGTGCCGAAACACAACAGTTATATCTTTTGCGTGCATTTCCCTTTGATTTGTTTTATGATTGCAAAATAAAATGCAACAGGTAGAATCTGTCTGCTTCAATTCAGTACCTTGCCGAATTTTATCTTTTTCTTACGCGAGAATGTCACAAGGGGAAGAGAAGAGGAAAAGGATATTTTCGCATCTTCCCAACGTCAGAGGTAAAACTGCTTGTGACATAAAAACCTTATGCGCGCGCGGTTAATCAAGCGAGCGCTTGATTTACGTCGACTTTAACTTTTGAGTAACGATCTGTATATTAGAGAAAAATTGAAATAATTCCAAAAACACGTAAAATGCATTACACACGAGCTTGCATCTATATTCGCGCTGAGCCCCAAGTTGGGGCAAAAAATATAAGTATAAAGCCGGAGCTTTTAACTTTTAATGCCTACGCACATACAAAACGCAGCCATACTTTACGATAATTTTGCAATGTAAATTCATCTCTGTATTTTCTTCTTTGTATGACTTTTCATGACTTGTATCTCGCATTTTTCATTATTTTCAATGCAAAGATGAATTAAAAAGTAAAATGAATAAACTACTATGAGAAAGTAAAGTAAGAGCATTATACGAATAAGAAACTTTAAATAAATTAAAAATTTTATATGAAGAAACAAAGGAAGAGAGATATATTGTCAATGATATTGCCTGTTATATTATATATATAATTATATAAAGGTTTTATAGCAAAAGTAAATTACGGAATTGTTTAATATGTAAATTAATCTTTTTATAATTTAAGGAAAAGATAATCAATTTAATAAAATTTTAAAGAACTGTCTTTTTGAAATTTTTTTTGGATATATAAAAAGATTAATTTGAAGTAGAAGCTATTAAAAAAGTTTTTTACAATTAAAGTAACACCTTCCACTAGAAATCAACGCGTGTATGCGAAAGACAGGAAAAATATATAAGCATTACCCTGTATGAAGAAGAAATAATTTGTATGAGAAGAAAAGATCCGGGCGCGTTATGCTCTATTGCATAAACTCGCATTCAAGTTTAATATTAGCGCAATGATTATCTCCCTATTGGCGACATCGAGCAAACTGTTGCATAAATGTTCGTAATTCATGCTCGTTATTGTAGGGTTTAACAAGATATACTTCTCGCTCTAGGTACGTCGTATTAATAAAAGTCTCTTTGACAATACTTGTCTTATTAAATATGCGTTTTCGACACTCCGTTTATCTCATTTTGTCTTACCGTCAAACTACTTCTCTTAAGAAATAATTTTTTCAAGAGCATCATAAATCTTGTTACATAATTATTAAATGAAGCTGAGATAAAGAAAAAAGAAATCTAACCAATTTTCGCATATCCCTTCGTTTGCGAGAAAATATACTTTATAATTATCAATTATTTTAAAATTAAAGCCCGAGATTTTCTTGAGAAAATCGACGAAAGATCTGAAAGGTAGTAAAAGGCATTTGATGGAGTTTCAACTTTTAATATATGGTTAAACATTTAAAGTTTTAGCAGTTGAAACAATTTATCAAAATATTACAGTTGGATAGTTCGCCTTTGCATCTCTCTTTTTTGCTATAATATTAAAATCTTATATTACATTAAATTTAATGTAAAGTTGTAAACGTAAGATCATGTAAAAAAATATTTCCTATCTAAATTTATTTCAAAATACAATCCACACAGGTTCATTAAAGTCAAGAAAGCTCAATTTCAATTGTTTTCTTTCTATCTAAAACTAAATCAATTTATCTTTGAAACTATCCGAGCATGGATTTCTGAGAAAAGAGATAGGTGTTAGATTCGTTATTAGGAGAAGATCCGACTTTAAACTCTTAAATAAATTTCCACCCTTACGTTTACCTCGCGCTTTACACAATCAAACATTTGTATAATTTTATTTTATAAATTCATTTGCATAATACATAATTAAATTACATAATACGAGTTCGCGAGAATTATTGCGAGTATTTATCACTATAAATAATAAACTATAGCGGCAAATGTAATATATTGTTTAGTACAATATACATGTATACTCGTATACATTTATGCCACGCTTTGAGCACTTTTGATTTCTTATCAAAGTTAAATTAGTCCTCCTGCGCGTGCTATAGTAGCATTGTAATTAACAATAATGTCTAAATTATACAGATATCCAACAGAATATCAGGATCATTCTTCCACAGTAACTTCCATTCTTTTGCAAGAGATAGTTTCTCGAGAAAATGAATAAAACGATAATTAAACCTCTTGCAATAGCGTTAAGGATCATGAATAATTACAAGGTTGCTTTACAACCTTGTTTACATCCTTGATATTACATTTCTGCTTTTAAAATTATCGTTTTATACGATCTCATCGTTTTATACTGTCATGTACAGTAAACGTTCAGTGAGCATTTCTAATGCAAACAGTATTTGTAGAAGCTTGCATTAAGCAATTAAAAAAACGTGGATTTTAATAGCAGGTTTATATCGTAATAGCATATATTGAATGTTTTTCTATTAAAATATGATTTTACTACAAAATTTTTAATTGATCCAGAATCAATCTTTTTTTTTGAGAAATATCAAAACATTTGTATTGTACAATTACATATAATGATTATGATTAAAACTATTTTTTTGCGAATATTGATTGTAAAATACAGAGAAAATGAATAATAAAACTTTTCAGCACTTTAGAATAGATCGTTTTATTTAATTTCAATTATTAAGAGACGCGTATTATTAAAAATTAGAAAAGTATAAAAAATAACAAACTTCCTCCACATTTTCGATAAATCGAAAAATCATTTCGATTGGCCAAAGAAACCATCCAATAATTGCGAAATATCTTCCATTTTGAAAAATCAGAAAATAATATAACATAAGTTTCAACACTGTTTGTGTTTTCTTGTTAAAAAATATGCCGGTTAAAATTTTTATGTTAAATATTTAACACATTTATGTGTTAATTTAACATACTGCTGTTGTGTTAATCGAACTTAAATGTTAAATTATTAAAACTAAAAAAGTGTAAAAATAACATAATATGCACATATTTTTAATTTTACACAATAGATATGTTCTGTATTATTAATGACAGTATTTATCTGTTAAAATTTACAGAAAAAAATGTTGATTTTATTTTACAATAGGAGTGAGAGTGACTACAGAATTTACGTCAATAACATTGTTCCAAGTTAATTTAATCATTAAAAATATGTTGATTTTATACAAAATTTATTTCAAATTACTGTGAAGTTTGCATTCATTTTATAAAATATTAACATAGTATTATCATTTAACATATCCATATTATGTTAATTTAACACAAAGATTTGTGTAGACTATTTGGGACATGCAATATATATTAAATTTAAGCCCAACTCTGGTGGATATGTAATCTGTATGTAACATGTGGTTGTGTAACGAAATAAGGGCTACATAGTTACGATATCGTTGCAATTACATGTACAATTGAAAGGGTTCGGTCTATATAAATAATATAGGAGTATCTCCGGTGGAGTAAAAGAGGTCAAAGTCATTGCGTTTCATTGATCAGCGGTAGGCGACGAAATGTCTATTCAACAGGTTGTTAACTACTTAAATCTATGATAGCCCCTTCTTGCCACTCTTGTCTGTGGCGATACCGACGATACCGCGCTTCTCACCGTAGTCAGTGTCAATTCGACGACAGTTCGCACTTCAACTCGCGATGCGGCTTTCTTCCACCATCTACTCGGCGATCACGCTTATCTTATTCAACAATGTAGTGTTGTATGCGAGCGGCACACCGGAAAGTAAGTGTGAATGGATCAACGAGTATAGCGCGAAACGTCCCAAAAAACTCGAGATCCTTGCGATACACTATGCATCGTGCGACATTTTTGCAAAAATGTGACGACAAAAATAAAAATATAGAATCGCATAATTTACGTTGTATCTCATTAATTTAATTAATTTATTTAATAATATGACGTCATTGGGAAGTAAGTCATTATAGCCAATCTCACTGATTTTTTAGTTCAAAGTATATATATTTATTGTAGAAATAAGATGAAAAGGAATTAGACAAGAAATATCACTGTACCTACATGTCATAAAGTTTTATTCTTTCTATTACAGAGTGTAGCTGCATAAAGATAGTTCGCTTCTATATTAACAATGTTAATATCTTCAATTCTTGAAAAGTAACTATAGCAACAGATCTGTTTGTATCTGTTTCCGTAATACTTCAGATAATTAGAAAAGCTATAGCATTCCAATCACAATTTCTATAATTATTCCGTGCGTGACGTTTCTTAATAAATAAGTCACTAATACATATCGTTAATACAGTTAACACTATTTATATTAGTTTTGTTGGATATCATTTCTTACAATTAGTTTGCACATATATCACAATAACATGTATATACGTATGGCGTTGAAATCTGAAATTATTGAAATCACGTACCGACAAAATGTATTTTACACGAATACTCGAGGTATTCCTTGTTATGTACGTATATACTTCCTTATATTTATCATCCGCGGTTGCTGATTGTCGTCATTTATCCACTTGTACTGTTATTCAAAGCGAATCAAGTGAATGAATGAGCCTTAATATTTCAAAATACCATTCGCAGCCAACAATGTTGTACATTAGCAAGATATTTCAATAACATTAGATTTAATCGTTTTAACTGCAGTTTCTTGCATTTTTTGTGTTAAAGTTAAATAAATACGCACACAAAGTATCTTACAAATTGTGGAATTTTTATTTTAACGGCAGATTTTTTGATGAATTCGAAATTGGATTTTGCTTACGTTAACGGTAATGTGTTGAATAGTTTCCAAGTTATATAAGTTTTACAAAAGAAAAGCTCGTTTTGCGAATTAAGCTTGATGAGAACAAATATGTAAGCAACAATATTTTTTAAATTAATTTTAAGTAGATTTTATTTCCATTGAATTTTAATTCAAAAAGTTATAAACATATATAATATCACATACAAATTTAAAATAGTTGCAATAAACAATGATTTGTCTCGATGCTTTCGTTAATATAAAATCAGTTCTCAATTAATTATTAAGATCTACCGTTCAAATCTCAAGATCTTTGGAGAAAAAAAAAAGAAGAAAGACAAAACATAAAAAGTGTAAACGAACGAAACTAAAACGAACACGACTCCTCGATAACTTATTATCGCGATATTCTCTTTACGAGATCTGATTAAATAAATACACACACAAAGTGTCTTACAAAAATTTCGCAATCTTTATTTTAACGACAGATTTTTTGATGAATTTGGAATTGGTTTTTGCTTATGTTAGCGATAACGTGGATTGAATAGTTTCCAAGTTATATAAGTTTTAGAAGAGCTTGATTTGCGAATTAAGCTTGATGAGAACAAATATGTAAGTAACAATATGATATTTTTTAAATTAATTTTAAGTAGATTTTATTCCCATAGAATTTTAATTCAAAAAGTTATAAAAATATATAATATCACAAAAATTAAAAATAGTTGCAATGAACGATGATTTGTCTCGATGCTTTTGTTAATACAGAATCAGTTCTCAATTAATCATTAAGATTTACCGTTCAAATCTCAAGATCTTTGGAGAAAAAAAAAGAAGGAAGACAAAACATAAAAAGTATAAACGAACGAAACTAAAGCTAACATGACTTCTCGATAACTAATTATCGCGATATTTTATTTACGAAATCATCTCGCGAATACTATCTCACGTAATTAAGAAGATCATAGCTTCCGACATTGTCCCTCGGTGATTTACAGGGACTCCCATGTGGAATCAAACTTGGACTGATCGTTTGAAGCAAGATCTGTTTGTAAAATACGATAAGTTCGCTCGACCGACGCAACATTTCAACACAACGGTGGTCAACTTCGACATTACTATTCTTTATGTCGATGTGGCAAGTATGCGCGATATATTACAATACGTACGAAGATATATATATATATATATA
>NW_021849598.1:276389-277859 GCF_003651465.1 Formica exsecta | reverse complement strand
ACCCTATTTGATTCTACAATTGGCTTTCTCAATTTTCAGGATGACTTCAAGTCTACCATCACTATTAACGGATGGGCGTCCCATGTAAGTATAGTTGAGAATTATATTTCCTGTAATCCTCTTAAGCATTAACGTACTTAACATGCCACGAAATTTTTATAAAATTTAAATAATATTATATTTTAAAAGTTTTTTCGTAAAATATACAAATCGACTATATTGATGAAGTGTTGAACTAAACAAGATATTCTTAGATACAGAAAACGTTTCAAAATATCGCTAAGGTAAAATTTGATTTTTTTTTTTATGAAAAGGACTTAAAAAGACCAACACTTTTATATTTTGAATGCTTTTTTTAAAATTTTCCAAATGGGAGTAACAATTTGTTAAAAATTGGTTTTTTCGAATTTTGACTCTAAATAACTCCTGAACTGGTCAACGTATCAACCTCCGGTTTGCGCCAAAGATTTTCTTTTTTTATGCCCTTTCAAACGATATATTACAGTATGGAGGATTCCATTCGAAATTTTTGAGTTGTGGTCTCCCTGGGGCACCCTTGGGGGGGGGGGCAAACCCCCCAACCCTCTTAAAAGAGCAACCCCTCGAAATGATCGAACACGTATTTTGCGATTTTTCACAATTTGAAGACATTTCCGAAATATAGGCAGTGGGGACAGACTTATAGACACCCTGTATACATATAATTTTCTTATATTTTATTAGGCTTTATAAGGCTTAACAAAAAAGACCTTCTTTCTATTTTCGTTAATATGAGGCAGAGATCTTTTATATAAAATTTGAAAATTATTATATAAAAGATCTTTGCCTTATATTAATTGGACATTAAGAATTTTTGGAATTGTATACATATGAATTTTGTATATTATATTTAATGTAATAATTATTTTATATTTAATAAAAAAATTGGGATGTTTTGGATACTTCTCTGCATCATCGCTAACAAAAATATGTGTCAGCAATTAATTAATAATTAATGGCGCTGAATTTTGTGCCATTAAAATTTCACTTTCACCGATCAAATGTCGTTTTTTATTAACATACAGTTGTGGACAGACGATAAGCTCAAATGGGATCCCGCCAAATACGGCAATCTTCAACATATTCATGTAGGGAACCACGAAGTATGGCAACCGGACATTTTGCTGTATCACAGGTATACGCGACATTGTATCTCAATTATCGATTAAAAAAGTGTTTACACTGAAAAAATTGTATTAAATCCAAAAAATTTTTCTTTTTATTTAAAAATGTTATTTATTTAAATTTTTGCAAAGGAATTAATTTTTTTCAATTAAGCAGCAAATATATTTGAATTAGTAAAATATAAAATAAAAGAAAGAATGCTTTTATTTACAAATAGAAAACAAAATTTGTTTTTATTGTTATTATACTAAATTATTTCCTTTAAAAAAATATTTTTTTACTTTTTTGGCTGCTTGTTTCAAAAAC
>NW_021849598.1:265653-276202 GCF_003651465.1 Formica exsecta | reverse complement strand
TAAAAATTATAATTGTTATTACATGCAATTAATAATATTTCTTATATAATAACAATAATATTATTTAATACAACAAAATATTTTTGAAAACAAAGTATATATTTATTTAAGTAAAAAAATTGAAATTAACAAAATGTATTTATTTGATTAAAAAGAATTTTATTTTTGGTGTAACAAAATTATACATAAATTATTAGGAGTATATTTTTCGTCTAGCGGAACTGCCGGTACGGTCGAGCATTATGGTGATACGGCCTGCATCATATATCATGACGGTCGAGTTTTATGGGTGCCGCCCGCGCAATTTGTCGGACTTTGCGAGCTGAATCTTCGTCTATGGCCCTTCGATACGCAGATTTGTAATATGACGTTCGGTTCTTGGACGTATCACGGCGAGCAAATTGATATGCAATTGGGCACGTCTCAAAAAAATTGGTTTGTCTATCCGTTTTGCCATTTTCAGATACTATTTTACTGGACTATTATTCGATACATTAAAAGGAATATTTAAAATATTTTATTGTTTATTATGTACATCCAAATACTTCATATCTCATCCTTATCATTATATATATAGTGTAGCATATACTTCGTTTTAAATATTTTATTCTCTGAACTACTTTTATTCTCTTGAGTAATAAGACATGTAAAAATAAAAAAGAAATGCCTTTGAATTTAAATACTTGTGGTATTTTTTGTTGAATAATTTCGAGTTATATATAATTCAAGGAGTTATATATAATTCAAGGATATGTTATGTTATTAGAAATTATATTAAGATACTAATGTTTTATATAACAGGAACCGATGTACATCAAAAACGCGCAGTGGAAGCTAGTAAATTTGAGCAAAAATCGCGAAGCGGTCATATACTCTTGTTGTCCGGATCCATACATCAACTTAAATTTTAAGATGATCTTAAAAAGGAATTCCGGGCTTTATTGCAGTATATTATTGATGCCTGCTGCCGGTACGTATTAATAATTAGTGTTTAAGTAATATTAGTGTTTATACCATTTAACTTTTTTTACATGTGTTTATTAAAATATCAAGTATATATTTTTATCATAAATATATATACGCTATTATAAATATATATGTTACTCATTTTCTCGAATGCTATACAAAATATTTTAATAGCATGATTTAAAAAACGTAAAAGCTCCTATATAATGATAACATCGTTGCGATCATTTGCGAATTAAGGATGTATGTGTCATATGTCAAAACATTGACAAAATGAAAATTTTGTAGACTGTTTTATTATTTCTTCTGAGTATCTATGCAAAACCTGAGCACAATTCTCTTAACGGTTTGGAAATTATTTAAGTTTAAAATTTGTATCGATTCTTATGGAAAATCGCATATTGTAGCACTTATTGACAAATTTGACAAGGAAAAACATTGCCAGTCAAATAAAAATTTTTATATATATTAACAAAACTAATAAATATTGGGAAGAATGTTATTTCTAGGATCCCTCAGTTTGATATAGAGGTGTATTTGACAGATTTTGTACCGAGAAAAAGAATGCCGCAAACCACAATGCGCTACTATTAATAGTTTTCTAGATATCGATGTTTCAAAATTTTAATTATTTTTTGAAAAAATATATCAAGCTTTCAAAATTTTTTAATGCAACAAATCTTAATTTTTTTTTAGATAATGCAACAATTGAATATACATATATAAAGAATAATAAGTAAAGTGAGAATAATAAGAAATATTTAAAACATTCCCCTAGGATATGTCCTAGGGGAATGTTTTAAATATTTATTATTATTCTCTTATTATTTTATTTAACCTATGGGTTAAATTAGTTTTCTTTCGGGTGAGGGTGCAGGGGAGGGGCTGCGCCTGCCTGCGCGTTTGCTTTTTCTTTTTCTACATATAAATAAATGGACCTGCTAAAAATACATTTTATAAAACATACATAATGTCAGAAGATTACCATCAATTGTTGTGGCGAAAGTATTGCTGTAATTACAATTTTAAAAAATTAATATCTCGGAAACTGTGGATCGCAGCGCATTAAGGTTTGCGGCATTCTTCTTCTGATAAAAAATCCTATCAATAAATTGAGGGTTCCTGGAAATAACATTCTTGCTTAAATATTTGTACAAAACTTGATTTAAATCCATTTACTCATTTAAAAATAATTTACAAAATATTGTAGAAAAATACTTATAGTAACGCAAAATCTTCCTGTAAATTACTCGTTTTTTTTTTTTTATTTCTCACAGTTGATTTTAGGGGATATTTATAACCAAAAGTTTTTGTCATAAATTAGGAAAAATATTAATTATAATTATTTTTTTATAAAGAATTATATATATATAAAAACCATATTATTTTGTGATATTTTAATTTTTTTTATCCGGATTTATTTATTTCATTTTTCAAACAGTATAAGTATAAGAAATGTTTTCTTTTTAATTTTGACAACTTTTTGCTATTATTGTACAGCCAAAACATCCTTAACCGACTGTAAAATTAGTTCGAAACCTAAACTTATCACACACAACCTGATGCTGAATTTAATCCATTTAATTTATTATATTTACGATATGAACTTTCAGCCATAGTTTTCCTGGTTCTGGTCACGTTTTGGCTACCACCTCAAAGTGAAATGAAGATCAATGTTGCGGCCTGTACTGTATTAATCATTGCCGTGTTTTTAGTCTACTTCGGCTTTAAAATACCATTAACTGCAAATCCTCCGCTCATAGGTAGACTAACGTGAAAGCTTGATTCTTTCGAAATCTCTTCAGTTATTTTCAATTACGTATTAAAGAAAATAAATTAACCGCATGCTACAGTAAGAAATTTGCTCGGCTTAGGAGGACAAACGTGTTTTAACTGATTTGAGTTTACCTGATTTGTTGTGTCCAAGCTCTAATTTTAAACTGACAATAAATATTAATAATAATTGAAATATTAATTGTTATTGCAAAATTTATACTATTACAGTTAAAAAAAATACTTTCGAACAAGTATACTATCATAATATTAATATTTTCTAAAATGTTTAAAAAAAACAAAAAATCATATTTTTATTATTTATGCATTTCCACTTTTGCATAAGTAAAAGCAATACTAAAACGTAATAATAAATAAATAACTGAATTTTAAAGCTATATTGCATATAATGTTACATATGCATATACTACATTATTTCAACATTAAATCATTCGACCTTAATAGCAACGTAATAAAATAAATTAAATAATTAAATATATATAATTAAATAATTATGTATACATTTAATTATAATCAGAAAAAATATTTGTCCTTTTAAAATGAGTAAATATCGCACTGTGTGCTGTAAAGACAACAATATACATCGTCATTGACTAATGTTTGCTTTTACAGTTTATTTCTATAGTGGTTGCCTCTGTCTAGTAACAATTTCGTTGGTATTATCAATATTGGTGATTAACATGTCAAAAAGAACATACTGCAGACCACTTCCACGGAATATCAGATTATGTCTATTAAGTTGGCCTGGAAAACTGTTAGGACTTTCCGAGCTTATAAGTGTGGTAATTAATTAATTATCGTTTTAATATTATTATATATATTCATTCGTAAGTGTATATGAATTATATACACTGTCTCTTTCTCTCTTTTCTCTTCTTTTTCTCTCTCTTTCTAATTGTTTATTCTTACATTATCTATTTTTGAACATTTTATTTTAGTTGTCAAATTTTGAATAATATTATTTATATTATTCGAATATATTTAACAAGCTTTTTCCGATATATTTACTGACTTATATTTTTGAATAAAACATTTTTGAATAAAGTATTATATATATATTTTTTTTTCCTGCAATTTCAAAAATTTTTACTTATGTACTCATGTTTGTTTTAATGTTTGTACTTTTCTATCAATCTTAAAACACTGCACGTTTTTGAAGATAATAATAACATAATCATTGATAAATTTTAACAAATTCTTAATTTATCATTGGCAATAATTTATCCAGATCGAATCGCGACGTCCTATGCCAGGACAAGAGTTGCGTGGTAAACTTACAGAGGAATCTACAACCAATTCGACGTCCAATATTTCGGACGATGGAGATCGACAGAACATAATTTCGCCGACAAAGAACACCACGCAATTGGAATGGATTCTCGCGGGCACGGCCGTTGATCGTATCGCCTTCGTACTGTTCTGCTTGATCCTAGCAACAATGGCAATAGTGTGCATAAGTTAGTTAGGAATATGAAAGTTTTCTTACAAGTCGCTTTAATATATCTCGATAATCTAATATATATCTGGAATATATGTGAACAAATCATATGAATTGTTTGTTTGATATTGATTTATTCTCATAAATAAATAGCTCTCGTAGTATATACAAATGTAAATATATATAAATATATGATACCAAGAAAAGTATGTGAAAACATCTTAGCATTATATCGAAAATACATCTGCATCGCATATTTTGCGATCACTGAAAAGGCTCAAACGTAAAACCCCATAAACCTCCGCGCTCTAACATACAATCATTATCATTTTTCACATAGTCAATTATTGCAGTATTGCGTATACATGTTGTAGTCCGGTTAGATGTAATCAATTCATACTGAGTTGATAAAGTACGACATCGCCAGATATTCGTAGAGTGTCCACAATTGTTGATTGCAATCTATGCTTAAATTCGCCGATCATCTTACTATCCAGCCATATTGTGTATCCTTCGTATTCGCATCGAATGCTATTAAAGCAAACACGAATCTGTTACAATGGAAATCAACAACGGTAAACAATATTTCTACACACGATAAATTCTTTTGGAAATTCGCGGAATCTTCGCGGATATCTTACGTAAGCAAAAAATCTCGGCCGGGCATCCAGGATAAGTGGCCTTGATGTCGCTCTTCGTGATCCCACGTGCCATTGTTCCAACAATTCATGACCACGTACGGCGCACTATTGCCGTATAAAAAACGTGGATTTAAATGCAGTGGTATAAGGGGATGAGGATAAATAGTTTTGCCTCTCTGCAGATTCACGTAAAATCTGCAAAAGATCGTGATACATCTCGTTTGCAGAAACAAACGTAGAAGAATATTGTAAACGCCGTAGATTACAATCTCAAACGCTCACGAGTGCGGAAGTAGCTTCAATCTTCCAACGATGAATAAACTAGCACCGACGCGAAATTCACTACCAATACCCACAGTGATGGGAACGTCCTGTAAAAAAGGATATCAAGTTTTGTTCATATTATACATTAAAAATAATTTTTTTTTTTATCAGATAAATACATTTTGTTGATTTTTTTTTTTTACTTAAATAAACATATATTTTGTTTCCAAAAATGTTTGGTTATATTAAATAAATTATTAGTTGCATGTAATAAAAATTATAATTTTTAAAATGCATTATTTAAAACAATATAAAAAAATATTTATTTGAAGATAAAAAACTATTTATTAAAATGAAGAAAACCTGCGTTTTTTAAACAAGCAGCCAAAAACAAAAAAAAGTTTTTTAAAGAAAGTAATTTAGTATAATAAAGATAAAAAAACAAAATTTTTTAATAAAAATAAAATTAAAATACATACAAACAAACAAAATTTACAATACAAAATAAACAAAATTTTTTTTATTTGCAAATACTTTGCTTTTATTTTATATTTTACTAATTCAAATATATTTGTTGTTTGATTGAAATAATTAATTCCTTTGCAAATATTTAAATCAAAAATTTTTTTTATAAAAAAGAACTTTTTTGGATTTAATACATTTTTTCAGTATAGTAAATAAAAACGGAATATCCCCAAAGAAGGATACTATCTTATATGGGGAAAAAAAAATAATTCTGTAGAAAAAATTTAATTTAAAAGATATATTTTTCCAATAATAAATCGATATGGTAGAACAATTGTGAAGCATATGTAAATCTATGTGCGATTATTTAAGACAGATGTATCTGATTCTTACAAAATAAATTCAGAGATAAGAATTTTTGAAAACTGACTAAAATTATTTGAAATATGAAAAAAAATTTTTTTTATAAAAAAGAACTTTTTTGGATTTAATACATTTTTTTCAGTATAGTAAATAAAAACGGAATGTTATCCCCAAAGGATACTATCTTATATGGGGAAAAAAAATAATTCTGTAGAAAAAATTTAATTTAAAAGATATATTTTTCCAATAATAAATCGATATGGTAGAACAATTGTGAAGCATATGTAAATCTATGTGCGATTATTTAAGACAGATGTATCTGATTCTTACAAAATAAATTCAGAGATAAGAATTTTTGAAAACTGACTAAAATTATTTGAAATATGAAAACGCCCACACAGCACAGAATCTTATTTCGTCTTTGCAGCAATCTTGCAAATTTTGTAAATGTAAGTAAATGTATAGCAAATCGTTAGCGTTTTTCTTTTTCATTTGATTACATTCTATGAATTAATATTTCAATTTTTTTACAGAAAATGGTAAATCTTACTAGAAAATCGACGAGCGGTTCTTCGGTTGTTAGAATCAATGTCCGGGACGGCCGGCAAATGTTAGCATCTGGATATACAAATAAATTAAGTTGACGAGTTCTGATATCCTCGATAGTGCCATTAACTTCTAGGGCCATTATATCTACGAGAGGCAATCTATAGCAAAAGGAACAGAAGTGCTCTCCATTCACCGCAATCTACAACGCAGAAATGATGATTAAAGTCTAAAAAATTTACTTATCGTTGCAATGTAATCTTCCAAAAAAGAAAGAGAAGTATGCCATCGCATGGATTAACAGAGCACCCGCTAATTTTAAGATATTTTACGTGTATCACCTGAAACGCATCATTCGTGCAGAAGATCATAAGATGCATGTAGATGTTTCGGCGGAAAATGCATCCGCTTGAACCAGCGGGCGAACAAGTCTCTTCATCCTCCCAGGATCCACGTACTTTCGTGTTTCTGACGATGTAGCCCCTGTCCAGTCGTGGATTAAAATGCAGAGCGATGTTTCCAGATGTCTTGCATGTTAAATTCACCGAAAATCTATCGCATAGTATAAATCGCATGATAAATTGTGTAAAAGTCATGAACAAAAGTTCGACATATAATAATTTTAAAATCTTTTTTAAAAAATAATAAGTTCAAAAACATTGATAGAATTGATTATCTTCTAAGCTCCTTTTATAAATTGACACGCTCGTTAATAATCGAAAAAAGGACTAGTAACTCTTTAGAAGATTCTGAACATAAACAGTATAAGAGATGTTTCCATTTAATTTGGTTTAAAATATTTGTATTGCTATTGATAATATCATTTGTACAAGAAAGAAATGATTTAATTATCTCTCTTTCTCTCTCTCTCAAAGAAGTAAATATAATTACTAAATTTTTTTTTATCAAGGCTTTTTTCCATCTTGCAATTTAAAAATTATTTATATTTTTTTAAATAGATGACAACATCATGAATTTCATTAATATCTATAAATGGTAAAAAATAAATATCAAAATTTGAAAAAAGCGCGGATAATATAATTGTTTTATATACACAATATAATTTTGTCTTTCTATATAAGAGTTTCTTTTTTATAAATTTCCGTTTAATAGTAATAAAGATTTTTCAGACATACAAGCCAAATAAAAATATTCTATATGTGATGAAAATATCGGAAATAATCATTATTTATTGCAGCTTTTCAATCTAATATCATATGTCTTCATAATTAAGCTTTATATTAGAATTCTATATTAAATTAAAGTAAATTATATCTAAAAAATAGTTGAGAAAAATGTAGTTTTGTAATCTATTTGGTCTCTCTGTAGTTTAACTCGTGAAAAAGCTTAGTTTTTCGATCATTTACAAAACGAAAATTGTGATTTAACATTTTTACTAAGGAAAAGATCGATTACAAATTGACCAAAAAATCCGGTATTAAAAAATAATGCGCTACAAGTAAATATCTATGTCTATAAAAATTTGAAGTAGTAATCATATAGACAAGAAAAATAATAATTCGAAACGAATACCGCGATGCGTTTTCAGGAATGTATCCGGTGAGAATGATGGAAGATGTCGGCTTTAAAGGTTGCAGTGGAATCGGTTTGCCGACATTCTGAAACAAACACAATATGACACACACATCAATGTATCCAATATTTGTAACAATGATTTGTGAATTTCCATACATAAATACTCGTCAATGTTCGTATGCGAATTTTTGATGTTAATTTCCTGCGCGACAACATCCGAAACTTTTGGCATCACCGCTATGAACTGCAGCAATTGTCACTGTGTATATTATATCTATTTACAAGAGCATAAGCCTTCGATGCAATAACTAATAGAAGATAAAAGTGATAATTGTCTTGATTTTATCACCCGTTACAATCGTCCGATGACGTGTAAAGTTCTATTACATAGTTTATATCGACATTAATCACTGAATATACAAAATATTACATATCACTGCAGATCATTAGTGATCATCGAGAAGTTTCTCTTTTACAATATGTGTATAACATTTATTGTGCAATCTAGAAGAATAAGAATATTTTATGTAATTGTGAGAAAATATGGAAGAAAAAGAAAATAGGGAACACTTTTCATATGCTAAAAATTGGGTTATTTTCAAACCGTTGAAAGTCGGCGAAAAATCATCATAAACAAAAAATTAAAAAAGTATTTTAAATCTTGAAGTTTTAACTCTTAACTGTATTAAAATAATTTTTCTCTTAATTTTTTAGTTTCTCATTTCTAAAAAAATACAGGTTTAGTTTCAAAATCGTGTAACCCGATCAAAAAAAATCGTACAAAAATTTAGAAAAGCGTTTCATACGCAAAATGTTTTAGTCTGTGGAACTTGATTTAAATTTTTTAAGAAAAATTTTTTTATCAAGTTGCGGAGTATCATAAATGCCTTATATTCAGGAACAAAGCAATGTGTTCTTTTCTAAAGCATAAAACAAGGAAGATAAAAAATTTTTTTGATCTACCGACAGTGCATTAAAGTTGAAACTTCAAGCTTTAAAATGCTTTTTTAATTTTTTGACGATGATTTTTCGTTGAGTTTAGTGGTTTGAAAATAGCCTAATTTTTAGGGTATGAAGTGTTCCCTTTTTTTTTTAAGAATAGTGTATTTTACTAATTATTTTATTTAAACAGATCGATTTAAAATTCTGTTAGTAATCCGTAAGTTCAGTTAGGCCGGATCTACAGTAGGTATAATAAAAGCCTTAAGCCGTAAAAAAATTACCGATAATAATTAATTATTCTCCTCATATTTGACTGTGATTGATCAATTTCATATGGCTTGAGGCTTATTACATCTATTGTAAATCCAAACTTACTGTTACCAATCATCAACAAACGACCACCAAACGATTAGATAATTTTAATTCTCAAAAAGTTAAAGTGGTCCGGCTAACTTTATGCAGCTGGAAAACCAAGCATTCATGTCATTTTAGTTAACCACCCTGCTAACCGGACTTGGTGAAATTGGCCCTAAGGCCCTGCGCACAATAGGGAAAATATTAGGAATAGGAATAAAATATTAAATATCAGGAGGGGCAATTTGGAATTATTTTGCTTTAAACAAGGGAACGGAATAAATAACCGCATAATAAAATAAAAAAATAAAAATTAGAGATAATTAACCCATTCCGTTTCCTTGTTTCAAGTAAAATAATTCCAAATTGCTCCTCCTGATATTTAATATTTTATTCCTATTCCTACTATTTTCTCTATTGTATGCAGGGCCTAAATGTGCTGCCCTCTGCGCACCCAGAGCGGCCGCCCCCGTGACCCGTGACCCGTGACGCGCTGCTTCTGTATCTATATACATATATCCAAGATTCCGTATAATACTATTGCATTGTATTTCGGGAGCGCATCATGAATACGAGGTGCAGTTATTGTTTAAATAAACGTGTGCGATCCTAAATTGACGTTTATCTTCAATCTCTCTTCCTACGCTCACTTGCTCACAGGTTATGGGCCCAAGATAGAACGGAATAAGCGTCGGAAGAACATAAAACGTTGGGAGGTTAAATGCGCCACGTGCATCGTGCATCTCGAAAACAAACATCGTACGTTGCTGTGCTGTGTGTATAAATGAGCGCGAAAATGAGCATGTCAAGCTTCGCACAAATCGAAGCTCTTCATGGAGACAACTATGACACCTGGAAGTTACAAATGAAAGCAGTGCTCATAAAATACGATGTATGGCAATATGTAAACGGCGAGATGAGAAAACCGGTAACACCGGGAAAACAGAACCATTTGAGAAAATATGAGGCGGAATGGATGCAAAAGGACAACCATAGACATAGTATATCTAGACCGAGCGTTTGCCTTTATTTAAGGAGTGGGGGCCGATGCCCACGTAGAAAAGGACATACTCTGTTTCGTGCCCCTTGCGTTCTCTCTCGCTCGCACAGAGCATAGCGCTCTCTTTCGTCATGCTACGTGCGAGCGAGAGAGAACGCAAGGGGCACGAAACAGAGTATGTCCTTTTCTACGTGGGCATCGGCCCCCAATCCTCAACACTCGGTCTAGATATACTATGGC
>NW_021849598.1:260402-264589 GCF_003651465.1 Formica exsecta | reverse complement strand
ACCGAGTGTTGAGGAGTGGGGGCCGATGCCCACGTAGAAAAGGACATACTCTGTTTCGTGCCCCTTGCGTTCTCTCTCGCTCGCACGTAGCATGATGAAAGAGAGCGCTATGCTTTGTGCGAGCGAGAGAGAACGCAAGGGGCACGAAACAGAGTATGTCCTTTTCTACGTGGGCATCGGCCCCCACTCCTCAACACTCGGTCTAGATATACTATGTCTATGAGGACAACAAAGCGAAATCGGACATCAGACTATCGATAAAACCATCTAAATTGAAGCAAATTGAAGAATGCCAGACATCCCACGAAATATGGTTGAAGCTAGAAAAAACGTATACGTCGAAGAGATCGGCTCACACACTTCTAAAGCAGCTCAGGCTTCAACGCATGGAAGATGGAGACGATGTACGAGAACATGTACAAGAATTTCTCAATATCGTCGATAAACTGGCTGAAAAGAACATAGAAATCAACCCGGAGTTTCTCGCGATCATGCTCTTGTATAGTTTACCATCCTCATTTGACAACTTTCGATGCGACATCGAATTGTATGACGAATTACCATCCTTGGAAGCGCTCAAAAAAAAAATTATGGATGAAGGTAAACAAGAACGTCAGAAAATGGTCTCCCGTTGATGTGATATATTTTGGGTCTTATGAGACCTAACTTAGGATGTCTAATTATCTAATGGTCATTTTATGACTAAAACTTATCATCATTTTGTTACTTAGGGTTGAGACTTTAAATCCATTTAAATATACTATTTTATATGAATGGCCATAAGCTGCAGAATTTGTTCGGTTTTTGCTGACAATCTGCTGTCAGATTGTCTTGCGCAGATCTTGCTCGATTTTTGGCACCAATTTGACGTCAAATCATGTCAAGCTTTGCTCGTTTTTTGCCGTCAATTTGCTGTCAGGTTATGTTAGCAAGCTTTGTCACCAAAACACAAGCTTAATGCGGACACAGATGGCACTGGATTTGTTACCAAGTTTTGAGCGAATTTGATGCCAATTTGGCAACAATTTGTTATCAAATTGCTTACTGGGTGATTCATTGCAACACATGCATTTCGACGTATAATATTTCGCTTCAGCAGCAAAAAAAATTTGCTTTCATCTATTTCATGAATAAGTTTAAGAGGATGCCGGACTTAATACCTAGCAATATTCTTCAAGATTTGTTTTATCAACAGATATCTTAACTGTAGTATTGAATGATTTAATCAAATATACACTAATCGCAATAGTGATAATAAACTTTTTTTTTAACATCATTGTACATGTAACTCACAATTAATACATTATTACAGTAGATTATTAGCTTTGTATGTTAAAAAACTTACTACTCAGAATAAAAAATCGCAGGCTTTTATTCTCTAGTTTTTCATGCACTTTCTTACTCTATAACATATTTTTTAATATATTTCCAGAATCTGATATATATTTTTTTTAGTTTTTATGTACAGTGTTGGAAAATTTGACTTAAATTTAACATATATCGCATGTCTAAAATGATTCACACAAATTTTGTGTTAATTTAACATAATATGGTGACACTAATATTATGTTAATATTTATTACCATTAAATGGTGACACTAATATTATGTTAATATTTCAACACAAAAAATGAATGCAAATTTCTAGTAATTTGAAATAAATTTTGTGTAAACATATATTTATGTGTCAACATATTTTTACTGATAAATTTAACTTGGAAAAATTGATAGTCTGTAGTCACTTTCACTTCTATCGTAGAATAAATTTAATATTGCCTTTACTCTTTGATTTGAATTAAATTTAATATCTTTTTCTATAAGTTATAACAGATAAATCTTGTCACTAATAACACAGAACGTATCTATTGTGTAAAATTAATAATATGTGCACATTGTGTTATTCTTACACTTTCTTTCAAATTTTTTGCGCAAAACATTTATGTTCAATTAACACAATAGCAATATGTTAAATTAATACATGAAATTGTGTTAAATGTTTAACACAAAAATTTTTACCAGTATATTTTTTAACAAGAAAACACAATTTTTCCAACAGTATAATATTGCGATAAAAGGCACTTTATCTGAGTGCACATATGTTTCTAAAAAAATTACCTATTGTTGATTAAATTGATCTTACAAGAGATACGCAAAGAGACTCTACTTGTGACAATCACATGATATGCATGCCTGAAGAACGGGATGCGCAGATACAAAATTGAGATGAATGACAAAAAACTGTATCGATAAACATTTGGTGTCAGTCGCACGTGCTAAGGAAGAAAACACGATGGCCTCGGCGAGGACAGATAGAGACTTGGGTCAATCTGGATTTCATTCGCGTACTTACCGCGGACACGGTTTCCTCGTCGAAATAGGAGAAGTCCTTGAACGCCTCTTGCCTGGCCAGGACACGGATGTTATCGGACAGAGATGACATGCTGTCCGGGGCAGGCACGCAAAAGTCTACTCGACAGAGCTACGGATGACGAGCTACACCTCTTCTCGAACGTGGGATGTGCCAACGCATCGTACGCTCGTACGAATGATCGGCGCTCGCTCTCTCTCAGCCGCCTTTACACGCGCCTATGTCTGTTCCGTCTATTCTTGTCCGCTTCCACCTCCGCTTCCACCTCCGCTTCCACCTCCGCTTCCACCTCCGCTTCATCAACAAGTACATATACATATACGAGCGAACAGATGCAATTGCGATTGCGCGAGCTCACATGAGAAAATCACTTGTAACGAACTTACAGAGCCTTCAATCGATCATTTCCTTCCATCAATCTGCGTCTTTTTTCTTTTTTTGATATATAAACCAGCTTTTATATCGAAAATAGGACAATACAAATTAATTAGTATCAGTTAAATCTATTGTTATGTCAAGAAATAAGAAATTATGCTTATATTTCTCGGGAATACAGATGGTTTTTTATACATTTCTGAATTTGTATATTAACTTGATATAAACGCGCACATAGATTTGTATTGTGTGTGTACGATATCAAATTAATATTAATTTATTAATATCAACTAAATTCAATAATAAAAAGAATTTATACACTTTATGGACTTGTCAAAAGTTAAGAAAACTATTTTTTTAGTATTTTCTTTTTCCAAGATATCTTCAAGAATACTCGCCATAAATTTTATTTCAACAAATTACAATGACCTTTTTATAATTTGTACAATATATTATTTAAATATTGTAATTATATATGTAATTTCTTGTAGCACTTAACAGACAAGCATTGTGCCACGACGTAATTAGTATGCAAATAGTTCATTAATAAAAATGAGTATACTGGCATTAGCGTTGATGATAAGATAAGATAGTAAGATGATTCACTTTCATGATATACTTTCTTTTTTTTCTGTTATCATCAAACATTTTTTACTCTTCAAGATTAAGAAAATCTGTTACATATTTAAAAAGATATTTATAATGATTACTTTAAAATGAATAACGCTCTGCCAGAAATATATCGAACACAATTACGACTAGATAGTTCGAAATGGATACTCGCGTGCGGAAGATACATTGCTAAAAGTTTGTTGGTATCACGCATTTTTAAAATTTTTTCGCTATTAAAAGCTTTCATTATTTTGTACATTCATCACGTACATGAAAACTATCATGTAACGCCAAAATTTTGTCAATTAAATAAATTTTTAAATTACGCATAAGAAACGCCTAAGGAATGAGGATCGTAATACGTAAGAGATAGTAATGAAGAGTAAAATAATTGTTGTCTTTTATCACTATCTCTCCCTTTTTTCTTCTCCCCAGATAACAGATGTGTCTAACAGACGTCTCAAAGTTCTCTTAATGACATCTTATGTCTTTTAAATGTCTTTAAAACGGCTTAATGTTCTCTGTGGGTTTTTATCTTTTCTTTTCAACATTCAGTGATGCTCTATTCGAATGGTCAAATAGCATGCCATGTTATGATATTCATTCATTTTATTCTTAACTCAAATTTTTTAAACGTCAGTTTATGATAATTTAAACACAGATCTGTTAACTTACTATATATACAATATATATATAAAATATATATTATATATAATCAGTTTTAAAATATAAGATTATGTATAATATATGTTTATATATATAAAATACCATATTATATACAAGGTGGCCCCGAACGTTCCAGCCAGACTTTGAGATCTTATCGGAAATTTAAT
>NW_021849598.1:256361-260231 GCF_003651465.1 Formica exsecta | reverse complement strand
ATATAATATTAATATTATATAATATATATTAATATATATAATATATAAAAATATATATAGTATATTGATATTATTTAATATATATAATATTAAATAATATTTTGTTAGAATAAAGTAGAGTATTTCACTATGTTGCATAGCGATAGCATGTTTCAGCTAGTTTCGTCATCATGAAAAAAAGTTAATGATACCTTGTGAAACATTTAGGCAACCCCAAGCATTCATCGTTAAAGAATCTTCGTTCTTGTATAGACAAATATTTGCGGAACATTATGATATAATATATCACAATGTGTATCCTTGCACGCGATAATCCCTATTGCTTTGTGCGACCGTGACGAAGTTCCGGACGAAGTGCCAGTTATCGTCAGTTAGAGTTCGTTGTCATTTATGGCAGGAAAACATGTTAATCGCGGAAGGAAACGGATGTTGTATCAGAATATCTTATGAAAAAGAAGAACTATTTTATTTTAGTCATGGCGACGCATTTAAATATCACGGGGCTCATGCGGGTCCGGAAGTTTCTGCCAGTTCGGCTCGACGCCCCAAATCTCGCGGGCGTACTCCGCAATTGTACGATCCGACGAGAATTTCCCAGACGATGCAATGTTATAGATAGTCATCTCCACCCATTTGCTTTCGTCCTGGAACGATCAATAAGCGATTTCGCGATAAATAAGTGAGAAGATAACGATTTCTCGCATTTTTTTTGGTAAACAAAAACTCACGCAAAACAAGAAGTTTATTTTTTTAAATTGATCAAGTACCTGATAGACTTTGCTGACGTGATCTTGCATTTGTATATAGCTCTCGTAATCGGCTAAAGATAAGAACCTGTCCCATTTGAGTAACACATCAGCAATATCTCGATATTCATCGGGATTATTCGGACTGAAGAATCCTCCTTGGATTTGATCGATACACTGCTTCGCTTCGGGCAGCTTGTTATAATAATCGTAAGCATTGTAGCCTTTACGTTTTAAAGCTTCCACTTCGTCTACCGTCATACCGAAAATAAAGATATTTTCCGAGCCCATTTCCTCTGCCATTTCTACGTTTGCCCCGTCCAAGGTGCCGATGGTCAACGCACCGTTCAACTATAAATATAATGTATGATTCTGTTATTTAAACAATCTAAATTTTGTAATAAGAATAATTACGCGATTGCGATTAAATATTAAGTGTGTGTGTATTAAATAAAATAATAGAAAATAATTAAAATATTGCTCGCACAATTTTACATTCGCCGAATGAATTCGACGATCAAGCTTAGCTCTCATAAGAAATGGTAGATGTTATAATTTATAAACGAACGCGCGCACACTGCAAGCTTATTGTTAGCCTCATTTTACTGCCAAAAGCTACTGACCATAAACTTCATGTTCCCAGTGCCAGACGCTTCGGTGCCAGCGGTCGAAATCTGTTCGCTCAAATCTGCGGCTGGTATGATTTTTTCGGCCAAGGTTACGCGGTAATTCTCAAGAAAGATCAATTTAAGCTTGTCCCCGACGATTGGATCGTTATTGACAACATTGCCGACGCTACAGATAAGCTGAATGATCTTCTTTGCCAAATGATAACCTGGCGCAGCTTTGCCTCCTATCATTACGGTTCTTGGGACAAAAGGCGCGGATGGATTCCTTTTTATTCGATTGTACAAAGTGATGACGTGCAAACAATTCAACAGTTGTCGCTTATACTCATGTATGCGTTTTACCTGTCAAATGAAATATCATTCAACTCAATCCTGTGTCATTTTAAAATTGTTTGAATTTATGTATGTGTGCATATCATTTAGCATATTTTATGCATTATATCCATGAAGGAAAAGTAAGAAGAGTTATCTACCTAGATTAGAAATGGTCACGAAAAATGTTCCGTACGTGGTCAGGTTTGCCAAATGGAATAACTTGGACCATTTCGTCGCCATCTTGAATATTCGTACATATATAGTGTTATGTTTAGTTGTGTTAGTGATTAGTAAGTGTGTTGAGTGACACACAACTTACTAATTATTACCACAACTAAACGTAACACTATATATATACGAATATTCAAGATGGCGACGAAATGGTCCAAGTTCTTCCATTTGGCAAACCTGGCCACATAGGGAACATTTTTCGTGACCAACTTTTTTCCTCTCTGCACTATCGAGATAACTCTCCTTACTCTTCTTTCATGATTCTAGCATAATATCGATGGTGTATTATAAGCCATCTCAAAACCGTCCTTTTAATCACGGCTTCTTTGATCGATGCAGAAATTATATTTTTCTAACAAAAATGTAAAGGTTGTTATCTTTTTTATCACGTCTTTTATAGTTGCATCACATAAAAAATTAATATAAAGTTTCAAACCTTATTTAAATTTTATTAAAACTCAATTAAAATTAATTGAAGAATGTGACAGTTTGTCATTTATTTCCTTGTCTAATATTCTATTTGTCAAAAATCTCCAATTTTCAATTTTTAATTATTCGTAAAAATAGATAAATGCCTTGACATCTTTATTTAAAAATCAATAACAAATTAACCAAAGATCTATAATGAAAAGGACATTTGATATTACAGATGACTTGTATGATTGCTGCTCGTATTCTGACCTGGATATCAAAGATAGATGCTGGATTAACCCGAACGCCATAATCTTTCTCTAATATCTGGGCTAATCGTAGTTTGTTCTCCTGCTTGACTTTAACGATGTTACGTTGAAATACTGGATCTTTCGCCCATTTCTTCAATTGCGTCAACTGTTCTAAATGAACTGTCCACTCGCTACCAATTTTCTAGAAATTATTAAATACATCGCATAAAGTCACACATATACAGGGTGTCTGATAAAGATTGTGCAAACGCTCGTGAGCAGGTAGAGCACAGTAAACTGAACAGAAAACGCTTATTAAAGGAGTTATTATGGAGTAAAGTCTGGCCAACCAGCGCCGACTTTTAGCCGGACGCACATCGGTGAGCCGCCCGCCTGGTAGTGTGCGCCGCCGTAGCGATGGAGCGCTCACGCACGCTGCCAGGCGCGCAGCTAAAGGTCGGCGCTGATTGGCCAGACTTTACTTGATAATAACTCCTTTATTAAGCGTTATAGAAAAAAATGTTACGCGACTTTTCTGTTCAGTTTACTGTGCTCTACCCGCTCACGAGCGTTGGCACAATCTTTACCGGACACCCTGTATAAGAGATATATATGTAGAAGTTATTAAAAAGATACACTATGTAATTAAGTACTCACTTCTTCAATGATATCAGATAGATTTGGATTGCAAAGTAATAACCATCTCCTCGGTGTAATGCCGTTTGTCTTGTTTTGAAACTTCTCCGGTGAGAATTCGTAAAAACCTCGGAAGCTAATAAAGCGAGAAAAACAGATTAGACATGCTATGAATTTTCTGAGACTTTGATAAAGTCTTATAAATACAATTCAATGCGAAACATACACACTATCTTTGAGAATTTCTGAATGAATACGGGCAACTCCATTTATAGCGTGACTACCGACGATTGACAGATGAGCCATATTGACTCTTTTCTCGCCGTCCTCTTCTATTAAAGACATCTGACGAATGCGATCCATGTTGCCGGGCCACTTAACCGCGACGTTTTGAAGATGCAAGTGATTTATCTGATAAATGATTTGCAAGTGTCTTGGGAGTATACTTTCCAACAAGCTAGTGGGCCATCGCTCCAATGCTTCGGGAAGGACCGTATGATTTGTGTAAGCGCATGTACGTGTTGTAATGTCCCAAGCCTGAAAGATATTCCAAGAGATGTTCGTTTCGAAGGTTTTATGTGTATGACAAAAGACAAAACCGTACACTCTATTACTGTCAGATTTACTGATAGATGTGCCTGTCAAGAGCGT
>NW_021849598.1:237015-256355 GCF_003651465.1 Formica exsecta | reverse complement strand
GTCGTTTGCATGTTTAAAAGAAAAATTATTATCTTGAAGAGATTATTTTTTTTAATATTCTCTCAAACTACCAGAAAATTTAATGGGTAAAAAAATATAATAGCATTTCTAGTACGTATTTTAAATCCTCGCCAGTGTGTGTATATCTTTTCTTTCAAAACAATATTTTTTTATATTTTGAATATACAAATAGCACTGCTATATGGCAGATTGTAAATACCTTATCCCAAGTAAGCTTCTCGACATCAACAAGAATCCTCATCAACTCGGGAATAGCTAGGGAGGGATGCGTATCGTTGAGTTGAATCGCCACTTTATCAGGGAAGCAATCGAAATCGGTTCTGTGATGCTCTCTCGAACCGAATTTGCTAGATTTATATCTTCGAATAATATCTTGCAGAGTGGCAGCTACCATAAAGTATTCTTGCTTTAATCTGAGCTCTTTGCCCTCGAAGAAATTGTCGTTGGGATAAAGGACTCTGGTTATATTCTCCGCCAGATTACGATCGATCACAGCTTGTATGTAGTCACCATCGTTAACTGAAAAAACACCAGTCAATAATGTATCATGGGTCAATAGTAGTCGGAAAACTGTTATTGTATCGCACACAAACTTATTAATACTTACAGAATTTTAAATTAAATTCTACAGGTGATTTTGCGGACCATAGTCTCAGTGAATTAACAACATTATTTTTGTAACCGGGAATTGGGTTGTCATAAGGCATAGCAAAAACGACCTGAGTAATACATAAATAAAACATCGTGATAACTAGATCAAAACAGCAATTATCAATACAATTAAAACATCATGTACATATAGGAAGAAAATTGTCTAAATGACACAGACTTCTGGACCGTATCATCAGACTTATAAATTTATCTACTACATTTAAATCGCATCTAATAGATTAATTATAATCTATAACGCAACGTGTTATAATGCCTTATCAACTTTGAATCATTTGCTATTGTCATATGTGTTGTACATCAATTATAAAAAATATTGTGTTTTTAAAATTATTTCTTTATATTTCTATAAAAAGAAATAGAAAGCAAATAAGATTTATATTATAGTAATTTTGCTTATTTGTAGCAATACTTATAAAAAATATTTAATTTATTGATTAGTTCAAGCCCATAGGTTAAGATTAAAGTATTAGAAACTGAGTTTTCTCAATCGTACCAATCACTGTTCCTCAAATCGCACTGATGCGATTTACAATTAGACGATATGATTGTAAGATTTCAGTTTTCTTTTTTTTACAGTACAATAGCAAAAAAACCAATAGCACAAAAAAAAAGAATAAATAAGAGAAAAGAGAAAATTGTCTCTTAAACCCAAGGTCTTAGAAAATTACGCTTTTCTTAGGCTGTTATTCAATAAGAAATAATGGTTTCGTAGCTTGTGTTGGAAATGCATAAGAAAGGATAAAATGTGTAGTATACAGAATTTCAAAAGATGAGTCTGAATACATATGTGCCTTTCCTAAAAACGAAATAAATAAATTTTTTTTAATATAGCCTAATAATATTTCTAATGTTAAACTATGTTATACTATTTATTCTGGTGAATATAATCCATAAAAAATATAATTTTATTTTACAAATTTAACAGTGCCTTCTTTCAATATGCTATATATATGTGCGATTTAAGAAATTTGTTGCTGAATGGTAACGATTGCAAAGATTTATAATTTTTTGTACCTTGAAATTAATAAAAATTTAAACAAAAAATTGAGAAAGAGAGGAAAATTCTTATTTTTTTATAGTAGCATAATCAAAAATATATTATTTTAAATTTTAAATATATGATTATCTTTTAAATATAATGCCATTTCAGACAACTTTCTCCTATGTACAAAAGATTAAAATAATTTATTACCTGTGTATTCACCCACTTTTTACCCTCGGCATCGTCAATCACGTGGCCGTAAAAATTCACCGGTAACATAAATTCTGGCCGAGCTTTCTCCCACGGGTTGCCATATCGGAGCCAATCGTCCGGCTCCTCTACCTGCTCGCCATTTTTGATTTTCTGCGCAAATATGCCATATTCGTAACGTATTCCATAACCGTAAGCGGCTAAACCTAATGTGGCCATGCTGTCCAAAAAGCAAGCAGCTAGACGACCTAATCCTCCGTTACCGAGGCCAGCATCTTCCTCGAGCTCTTCTAATTCCTCTATATCCAAACCCATCTACGAAAAACGGTCGTAATTATACAGGTGTGTCTGGTAATCGGGACGAGTTTTTATATAAGATATATTCATTCTTCAATAATTTAAAATTTACTTTATACTTCCTTTTTTCGCATAATATTTATTACAAATTTCCTTTTATTTTTCATAATGTGTTAAGCTTATAAAAACACACTTACATACCTCCAAGTAAAGTTATTTTTGATCTCTTTCAAATCTATATATACTAAAAAAACTGTACCGATTATGTAATGTGATTTTTATGACTTTAATACACACTTATACAAAGAAATACAAATATATTTTCACACTGATTCAGGTCTTATTTTATCAGAATATTTTTCTCTATTTTCTACCATTGGTCAAAATACTGATATGAATATAATGATATATAATGCATTGGAAAGAAAATAAGAGAGAGAGAGAGAGAGAGAGAGAGAGAGAGTTAATAAACTGTTATAAAATTAATGATAGACTAGTTGAAGAAGATATTTCCAGTATTAAACATTTGAACCCTGGCTTTTTTCTTGAAACCGAAAGTATGTGTTTTCGTAAGAAGTTCTATCATTTATTACTGTATTATCTTATCGCATTATTAAAGTATATATTGCATATATATATGCAACATCATACGTTACGTAATCATTACATAATATCCATAACATAAGCAAGATAAAGTAAAAACAAGATAAAGTAAAAACAAGCTGAAAATTATGCAAATTTGAAACTTGCACATTGCTTCCTCATCATTTTATTTCGCTCACAAAGCTTAAACTCCTTAAAGCAAGCGAGTTTTTTAGTTTTGGCTTCTTCATAGAGAAAGATATCTTAAAATTTGCGAAAATTAGGACGTGTACAGACATTTCTCAAAAAATTAAAAATTTTATAAAAATAAATTCTTTCATTTTCAATACCAACCATCCTTTAATAATACTCTATTCACGTAAAAAAAATTTAACCCATTATCTCAAAATTTGCGAAAGCTAGAACGTGTACAGGCATTTCCCAAAAAATCCAAAATTTTATAAAAAATGAATCCTTTCACCGATCCTCACCAGATTTAATACCAACCATCCTTTAATAATACTCTATCCACGTAAAAAAATTAAACCCGATATCTCAAAAATTGCGGAAGTTAGAGGTTGTATAAACATTGCGTACATACATACATACATGCATACATACATACATACATACATACAAGAATATGATTTTTCGACGTTTTAGAACATTCTAAACACATTAGCATAAAAAACACGAAAATAAAATTTTGTCACGAAAACAAAGCTTCCTCTATGAGGAAGTAAAAATAAATAATCAAATTTAGTAGCACAATCATAGCTTTAGAATAGAATAAATATGCTAGAAAAATAATAATTTTGCACACACAATTTTTATGTTAAATTTTAATAATTAGATATAATATTGTTTAAATCAAAAACTCAAGAACATATTTCTCGCACTCTACAAGCTCAAACAACACAAGCTCCTAAAAGATGACTAAAAGACAACTTAAAGATATCTTATTGTCTTTTAGACATTTAAAATATCTTTTGGCTTTTCTGTGCTGTTTGGGAGCCTATTTCGTAACTTTTTTACGCGTGTGTTATAACTAAAACACATTTTTTTATAGCTACGAATCTGGTAACGCATGTTATATTAACAAGTTTCAAAATCAGCCTGCTATATGTCAAAAGTGTGTTTTTTTATTCATATTTTCATAAACTATATAAAATTTTTATAATTTATCCTTTATTTATCCTTTTTAAGCAAGTGTCAAATGAAGATAACCGCTCTATTTCTTCGAAGAAGAGCAGAAAGAGAAAGCAGAGGAGTGTAATATATATCTCATAAAATGTTTTTTATAATTTGTCTAATGATCTGGTAAAAAAAATAATCCATTTTTATTTTCAATATTTTTCAAGACAAAAGACAGAAATTTAGGGGCGTCCTAAGATTTTAGTTATATTCAATACATTTGTATAAATTAGGGTTAGGAAGTAACGCGTTACTTGTAACGCCATTACCGTTACAATTTTTTCGGTAACTGTAACAGTAACGGCGTTACAAATTTTGTTTGTAACGGAAAAAGTAATTTCGTTACATTTTTCGGTAACGAGTAACGAATTTAACAGTTACTTTTATCGTTACTTTTTTCGAATTTATTCTTATAATCTTCATGTAAAAAAACATATTGAAGAGTGTTGGAATGCAGCATTACATGAAAACTACTGGAAGGCTTTTTTGTCTTGTTTTTTCCTATTTTTTAAGGCGAGCAGCACATATAAAATAATATTTAAAAATTTTTAGTGTTTAGTATAAATTTTTAGTTTAATTTGACCTCGTATTTAAAAAAATTGTATGTAAAGTTTGTATTGTATATAAAAAAAAGTAACGGAAATTGTAACGACTCGTTATTTTTTCAGCAGTAACGGTAACGTTTTATTAAAGTAACTTTCCCAACCTTAGTATAAATACATGCAATTACGTAAAGTACAATATAACTTGCCTGATACATTGCCTCATCGCATGCTCCTTGTATACCTAAATTAATCATTGTATTTTGCAGCGATCTTCCCATATAATATTCCAAGGACAAATAATACACCCTCTGAAAGAAAAAAAATATTCACGATTATGAATGGAATCTCCTATTTGACTTTAATTAACAACATTGCATTGTAAATATCGTGTACGAATTTCACATCGTAAATTCAAAAATATAATAAAAAAACCATTTGGATATTTAAATTTTTTTTAAATATAAGCGAGATACAATATGGATATTATAATACTATATAAGTTTATATTACATATTACAATATTAAAATTAACAAAAATTATTTTTCTAGAGAACAATGGCCGTACAAATAAAAATATATTGTTATTGTAGGTCATCTCCGTCTTAAAATGAAGCAAAATTCATATAGGGTCGATTAACTGACACCTATTATAATTCGTAGATATGGTGAATACTGATTTCTGTATGAAAACCGATTGATTTTCTTCTAAGAGAGAAGCCTAGTAGATTTTTATACAGAGAATAGTCTATTATTAGTATGAGTAGAATATAACTTTCTTATGTTATGTAACATCTTGTTTTCATTCCAAATTTAATTTGTAAATTAATATTACTTTTTTTTTGTTTTCAACTTGCACACATAATTAGATTGTAGATTATATTGTAGATCGACGAATTTGCTTTATTTTAGTTGTTCTATATGTGGTTATCGTAATATAAATTTTAAAAATACATTTGATTTGAAAAATATATATATTAGAGATGCTTAACATATTTATTTTAATTTTATAATTGTATTTTATAATTTTATAATTTGTTCGGTTATTTTAATTATCATTTTTAAGGTATGTCAATATTTTCTTTTAAGGACAGTCGATTACAAATTGATTAAGAAATCTATGAATCACATATTCAATGATCTTTGTACACGCTTATCGACAAAATTTCTAACAGTTTAAGAAAAAGCAAATCATGTTAGAAAGTTCACATTTTTGGGTATGTATCCAAATGACGAGTCCAACAAGAAGAATTAGAGATGTGTACTAAATTGGCGCAGATTCCAACATTCACAAGAGTATCTAAATTTGAAAGAAATTATAAAGAGAAAAAGAATATTAAATTATCCGATTACATAAGCTTATGAGGTTATTTATCTTAATTCTCATGTAAGTACCGTATTGTAAGCGTAAGTTTATTTAAAAAATTTTTAACGCATCTCTCTCTTAATAATCTCTTAATAATCTCTCTTAAATAATAATTATATAAAATTATTTTATCATATTGGGGGGAGTGTGTGTGTTTGTAGAAAATAATTATAATGATTTAACCGAAAATTAATAAATTTATAAGGCTCTGCACAAAAAAAAACTAAAACAAAAGACAGGTAAATAAGAGACAAGTGCAGGAAATTGTATGGCGCAACTAAATTTTTAAATATTTATTTAAAAAACTTTTAATTGTACATTTCGGTGATCCGTGAGAAGTTTAATTAGACTTTTTAAATAAATACGGAAATGTTATACGTATATAAAATATATCTCCACACGCTTTTGGCGCAACTGTAATTTTAATAAAACTTTGTGAATAACTCAAAGTTGATTTTCTCATTGCAAAAATGTCGAGGAAAATTAACTAAAAAAAGTATATTTTAGTTATCTATACTTGTCCCTCTAAAACTTACTTCACAAACAGCCCTCCTTTGTTAATTACTTGTAACTATATCGTAGATGCATTAACATATTTTTTAAAGGAAAGATCAAATTTTCAAACTTATTAGAAAATCTTTAAAATTAATTAAATTTATCAGGAAATTATCAAAATTAAAATCACAAATTATAGAATTCTTATTGAAAAAAGGGTAAATATAGCGAAAAGGGGATCCAGCCCCAATGACCTTGACCTTGATATATGTTGTCAAGGACATAATTCTGAGTAACTTTTTCTTCTAATTTAATCGTCGCTCGTTGCTTATTAAAAAGTTATTAACAAAAAAAGTTTGAAATATACTAAAGTACATGCATGGACAGGAAGCACGCGCGCGCACACAGTAGCATGTACTTTGTAAGTTGTAAAGCGAGGTCAACATATATCAAGGTCAAGGTCATTGGGGCTGGGTCCCCTTTTCGCTATATTTACCGAAAAAAATTATAGAAAATACGTATTAGATATAGAGAGAAACAGAATTATATAAATATATTTTTAATAGTACCAAAATAATATCTGCATATTTTAATGAGTGCTTAAAAACATAATCGAAATAAGATCAAAACTTAGAATATACAGGATGAATCACGCAATCATGTCTCTCTTAAATACTTTAATAAAAGAAAAAAAGAGGTAAAAAAAGTATATTTTACACAATATTCTATAACAGGGACTTAAGGAGCAATTATCGTGTGTTATTATAATAAAAATCACATTTAAAATAAATACACGAACATTTAGTTTGAATAAATAAGAATAAATTAGAATAAATTAGACAAACGAAGTACAGTATAAATAGTGTAAAACTGTTAAAATAACTACTAATGACAGAAAATTGATAAAATCGCAATTAGATAAGAATTAAACAAACGTTTCTGTCCCAATCTGGACTCTCTTCAGTGTAAAAATTAACAGTATAAAAGTAGCGGTCAAGAATACAAAATAAGATTTAAATAACTTAGTCAAATAATAAAAATATAAAGGGTCGGCTGTTGAAAATATTTAAAATCCTCCAACGGCTTCCCAATGACTCAAATGTATTGTCTACCCTACCACATAGTGGTTTCAAAAACTAGCGGCCGAGAATACATTTGTAAGCTATGGGTCTTCTAGAAATCGTTTTATATAGTGGTAGAATAATGCCGCGTATAACAAAAGACATGAGACTTACCGATGGAGGGAGACTCAAAACATTTAACAACGTAAAATATTACATCGAATATTTTACATTTCAGATTATAAAGTTTCACTTATTACTTACTATTTCGAAGTGCTAGTAATAGATTCTAATTCTAAATGATAACGATATTATTTTTTTATTATCTTAATCTCATATTAGTTATGTTAAATATATTCATAATTTTTATAAAAATATTATTTGTGATTTCAACAAAATAATTCTTAAATATTGAATTAATTTAAAATCATAAATATACATACTAAACTTGCTCCATTTCTAATTAGACGAAAATAAATTTCTATCATAAGTGCTTTTACGTTATGCGTCTTATATCACGGATTACACATTCATGTATTTTAATATGTATATGTGTATGCATATATGTGCGCATATCACACGCACACACATATACAGAGTGTCTGGTAAAGATTATGCCAACGCTCGTGAGCAGGTAGAGCAGTAAACTGAACAGAAAAGTCCTGTACATTTTTTTTCTATAATGCTTAATAAAGGAGTTTATTGAGTAAAGTCTGGCCAATCAGCGTCGACTTTTAGCCGGACGCACGTCAGTGAGCCGTCTGCCTGGTAGTGTATGCCGCCGTAGCAACGGAGCGCTCTACACCCTGTACAGGCTTTTTGAAAAATTAATTTTTTTATAAAAATGTCGAATTTTTTAAATGATTGGAAATCAGTAAGAGATTGGCGTTTTATTTAAAAGATCTAGTGATAAATTGGAAAAAAAGCAAAATGTAATGCAATTGTAAACGTAACTAATTATAAAAGATTTAGTTTATGTGTATGTATGTATATATATTATGTATAAGTAAGTATATGACGTGTGTGTATAGATGAATAGTTGAACACTCAAGGAAATTTTCCCTTTCTTCGAGCAGGGTCACATATACATAATAATGTTACGCATGATCTTTGTATATGTATAACCTCGTTTATATATTATATATACGTATTCGAAAAATTTTTATAAGAATTCAGATAAAAGCCGGTTTTGTTATCTTACATAATAAAGAATCGTCTTCATTAATGTATAAGATATTAAAAATTGTATTTATCTAAATTCTAATAAAAATGTTCGAGATACATAGAAGCGAGGACGAAGATCATGACGTAATGCTATTATTGATAAATCACAATCGTATTAGCCAATGTATAATTTTTAACTATTTATGTTCTTTGTCTTAATGAACTATAATCGATTTAACAACTTCCTGTTTGCGTATATTGCGAAATGTTTCCAAGATGTGTGAAATACATCAAATCATATCGAATAACAAATTTTTATATTCTATTTTTATATTTTTATATTATTATATCGAGAATAACAAATTTATTCAAAAGAGTATATTTTCCTTGAACTCAGAATTTTTAATTTTAAATAAATTTTGCTTAAAAAAAAAAATATATATTGAAATTCACAATTTTGAAATTTCGCGGGCAACTAATATACAGGCTAAGGCCGATATTACATTTGTCGTACGACAAACTTTTTAAGCATATTGATTGGCTGCAAAATAGAAACTTTCTTAAGTCTCTAGAAATTAGCTAATCAATGCGCTTAAGAAGTTTGTCGTACGACAAATGTAATATCGGCCTAATTCTAAAGGTTACTAACAAACTTCAGAAGTGTATAGAGAGGTCGGAATATAGCAATTTTCGATTAGGAACCCATGTTCTCTGAAGTAATCCTGAGTCAATGATACAAGTTTTTGAATGTAAGGAACTACATTGTGGATAATATACCAATGAGGGAAATAATCTTAATTTGTACAAAAGTTTGTCAGTAACCTTTATAATCATCCTGTGTATTGAGTTAGATAACTATATACTTTCTTTCTATGTTTGTTAACTGATATTATAATGAGCAAAAACTGTCGAAGATAATTTTCTCTTATTGTTAGACATTTCCTGATATTATTTATTGTTGAACAAAAATAGGAAAAACAATACAATTTTTTGTGTTGAATTTTTAATATATATAAATATGAAAAATCAATTTTTATACGTGTGTATATGTGTATGTGTGTGTGTATGTGTGCGGTAATCATGTATGGGTAAACATAGAGATGATAAATATAGAATTCTATCGCTATATCTTTCGGTGAAATTCGAACTCATCGGAATCTCGTACCGGTTTCGATTTAACGAGACATGAACGATTACCTTGGGATCTTTCTCGTAATAATGTTGCTGGGTGCGAATCCATCGCGAAACGAGATTGTCCTTGACACTATGGGCTAAAGCGAAGTAGTAATCGCGGGTCGTGGCGATGTTACGATCCTTCACCAGAGTGTAGTGAAGGTGCCTGTTGAAGGTCTTTTTAAAATTTCCGACGTTCTCGACATCGACGATCCCGCGCACCGAAATCTGCTTCCTCTTCTCGTGATCGCTGTTCGGCATTGACATGATGATTTATTTTAACGAGCAGCAGCTTGATTTATTCGCGAGACAACAAGTTGCGTCGATAACACGCACTCGACTGACGACCGACGATGCGTCTACGGCCCTCCAAAGGCGAATGATACGCGGCTGCCAGTTCAGAAGGCAGTGGTCACCTTGTCTCAAGGTGACGCATGCGTACGAATGCGTGAGCGTGTACATATTTGCGGTGACAAAAGTAGAAAACGTGATTTTACTTTAGCGTACTCCGACTTGAACGTTATACATGTAAATGAATCGATATTTTTAAAATCTTGATCCAGCTGTTCTATTCAGCTTGAGATCATAAACAAAAGTCTACGATGATACTGATGATGATGTCGCGCATTGCTCCGAAACGTCAAATGGACCGCACTGTAAACATTCCGGAGCATTCGTAGCGCTCAGAGAAATAGGTAGCTGAAATATACACTTTTATTAAAGAATCCAATAAATTCCGAATGGTTGCGGTGACAAAAGTAGAAAACGTGATTTTACTTTAGCGTACTCCGACTTGAACGTTATACATGTAAATGAATCGATATTTTTAAAATCTTGATCCAGCTGTTCTATTCAGCTTGAGATCATAAACAAAAGTCTACGATGATACTGATGATGATGTCGCGCATTGCTCCGAAACGTCAAATGGACCGCACTGTAAACATTCCGGAGCATTCGCCCAGAGAAATAGGTAGCTGAAATATACACTTTTATTAAAGAATCCAATAAATTCCGAATGGTATCGATATCATTATTTTCCTATCATGTATTTTATTTCATATCAATTAATAAAATACATCCATAACATTTTAATAGTAATTATATAGTTGAAAAATTTGTTTTCTTGTTAAAAAATTTGTCGGTTAAAATTTTTGTATTAAATGTTTTTAACATATTCATGTGTTAATTTAACATATTGCTGTTGTGTTAATTAAACATATTGTTGTTGTGTTAATTGAACTTTAATGTTAAATTATTAAAACAACTGAAAAATGTTAAAATAACACAATGTGCACATTTAATTTTACATAATAGATATGTTCCTTATTATTAATGACAGGATTTATCTGTTATAATTTACAGAAAAAAATTTAGATTTTATTCTATAATTAAGAGTGAGAGTGACTATACAGACCGTTCGTAACATTTTTCCAAGTTAATTTTATCATTAAAAATATGTTGAGTTTTTATAAAAATTATTTTAAATTACTATGCGGTTTGCATTCAGTTTTTATTGAAATATTAACATTGTATTAATGTCACGATTTAACATATCCATATTATATTAAATTAACACAAAAATCTATGTGGACCGTTTGGCTGCTGAGATTCCCAGATTCTTGTTACAGCTCTGCTAGCGTTGTTAATTCTTTGATCATACTTATACATAAATTATATATTTTCTAAATTATTTAATGTTCTCTAATTAAAGTTGCAGATAACACTGATCGCTTAAATTTTCACTAATATATAATTAATTTTTAGCTCATCAAAAAATTTTAAAGAAGAAAAGAGTAATTTTAAACAAGAGTTGAGAGAAATCTCAACTAACAATTTTTTTCAAATCGGTTTCAAATAAACAACTATAAAATTACTCTCGTTTCCTTTGTACATTCATAGAAAATTTATCACACTGCATATAAAATAATATCACTTAGTATACACATATAAGACACTTTAAAAATAGATTATCAAAAATCATTGAAAGAAAAATATTTCAAGGGGACGCATAAAATATGAGATAATTGTGAAAAGAAAAAAACAGTTTTTTATCTTATTTAATATCATTTATTTATAAATTAATCGTGCAGATGCAGATGCAATAATGAAAACGACAAGAAGCAATACGCGTATTACAATTCACATTCTTAACATTTTGCCATCGGTCCCGATAAAAACACATGTTTTCTCGATAATTATAGATAGATATTATGATATAATATAAAGTTGCATCTTCATCGTTCACCGTACAATGTGTTCCGTATCTCGTTATTCGTTTAGGATCATTTTATTTGATGATGACTGTCCTTCCCTTTCACATATATATATATATATACACGCGTGTTTGTACACATACGCACGGATACGCACGTGAGTAGAAGCGTACGATATATCATACGTATGCACGCACGTGTGTACATAACGGTGTAATTACAATTAATGATGCAGTAGCAATAATATTATGCAAACGTCAACGTCATTGAGAGACAGATACAATATATACGTTTCTGCATAATTTAACTCGTCATTTAACCCCTGTTCGATTTTCTCAAACGCAACAACAACTTAAAACATCGAGAAGATGGGGAGATCGCTGCAAATCGGACAATTACTTTAAGATCCATCGCCGATGGATAAACGATTCCGTTTATACGAACGCATGTCCCGTTCAATTTACCACTATCCGTTCCTCCCCTGTCCGTTGAAGTATCTGTTTAAAGTATCACGATCCTCCGATACTCCTGGTTTCTCACTATATATTTCGTCGCGTCACGGGTTCGAATGATTACTTTAGTGACATCCAGTTCGCGAAGAATGATCCAAAGCTAATCGAATACGATGCTCCAAAGACGGGACTATAATAAATCACGTGGAGCCTTATTATTCAGTCTCTCTTATGCATTCATAAACGCATTCATTCTCTCGATCGTTCTTGTATACTTTTCATTTTTACGAAGAGAAACAAAGGACATCATTAGATAGATAAAAACACGAAGTTTATGGTAATCGTTAAAACATATTTGACGAAGAATACGACGAAAAAGGGTGGAAGGGAGAGGAGAAGGGCTGATCCAAAATAGCCCTACGTACATTGCACTGTTACAACTAGCTAAAAATATGCCATTATTTTTTACCGCAAAAATGAACGATTAATTAATTACTAAGTGTTGCTTATTTCTTTTTCTCTCTCTTTCTCTCACGCAAACACACGCATACATTCACTCTTTCTTTCGCGTTGTTTAGTTCCTCGATGAGGATTGCTCTCGTGATCAGAATGTCGGTGCGCGCGCGCTACCACTTGGCTTTGCCGATCGTGTTGTGCCTTGGAAAAGTATAATTATATTTATTTCCTCCGAAATTATACGACGGCGAAGCTCGCGACGACAATTGTCGCACGTGTTAATTATTAATTATCGCCTCACCAACGCGACTACTGGGCCCATTACATGATGTGTGAGACTTCTCCCGGTTGTAAATTGTCCTGCTCGCACGCGCTCTCAAACTTCTTCTCTCACTCTTTTTTTAACGTTTCTCTCTTTCGTTTCTAATTTAATCCTTTCTATCTTTGTTGTCCCGGCTGTCCGCTGGACGATCATCACACACGACTTTTCCTTATTCTTCCTTCAACGGCTCGGCCTTCTTACCGAGAGGGATAGCCGCCTTCACTCTGAAACAACCGAGTCAATCAATTTTTGAGTAAAAACATTATCACGAAAAATATAATGAGCATATAAAAAATCTAATGCATTTATTGTCTCGCAATCTAACAATTTTGTTGGATAAAAATAATATTTTGTGCGTTATAACACATTCTTTGTGATATTTACATTTATACATCAATATTTGGCGAGTTCAGTTTACGCAATTTATGCGAAAAAGATCCTTATATTAATTGTTACATTTTCATTGAATAATATGTAGGAATCAACTTTGCTTGTTATCGCAAAATCTGAACTCAGTGAAATAATGCCAGTTTTATACAGATACAATCTGTGTCACAAAAATGTGTAAGTTCTCGCATCTCTTTGAGATGGAATTAAAAAGAGATTATATTGACAACTATAGATTCAGATAAATAAAAAATTGTGTAGCAACGTGACACATACTTGCAACTTCTATGTACATAATAAATAAGGAATGAGAAAAAAATTTATCGCATCACTGTTTCATTTCTCATAAAATTTCTCTCAAAATCAAGGGAACTTTTATACTCACTTAGCGGTGATTTCGGTGATTTTCGCCTGAACCAAAGCCAGATTCTGATCAATCTGCTCCTGATTCGTTTCGTAAACCTTAGGCAGCGTGAAAAGAGCGACCACTCCTGAAATAACGTAAATGAATCCATTCAATTAACCGCTTCATTTTAAAGTATTCGAAAGAGGCGTAAAATGCGACGTGAAAAAAATACCAATTATGATGAGAGTCATGCCATTGAACCAAGAACCAACGTAGGTGAGACACCATAGCAAGACGCCAAATTTGAGAGAATCGACGAAGTCTTCAACGAGGAACAGTCTGCGCAATTCACTAAGGGCAGCGTTAGCATGTGCGACTGCGACATCCGCGACTTCGTGCACTTTCTCAGCTGGTAATACCAAGTCCAGATCAAGGATATCTCTGCGACCCAAATGATAGTTTGATTAAAAAACTAAATTATTATAAAACAAAACTAAAAAATATTATTTATCTATTTATCTATTTACTTGAATGGATGACCGTCCGAAGTCTTCTGGACTGCCTGAAGAACGGTTTTGTAGATACGGAAAATAACGGTTCCGCTAAGGACGAGAAGTGACAGATAAGCGAGCACACTTATCAGACTGAAATAGGCCAATGATAGGAGCACACCTAGTATCGTGCCGAACACAATCCCTGATTTTTTGGGATCGCGCCAATATATCAGAGCCGCCACTGCAAACAGAAACAAACACTCCAATTAAGAAAAAAAATCTTAAATTCTTAATTCGCAAATATATCTAATCTTTCTCTATAATAATGTATGGCTAGAGATGTAAATAGAACAAAACAAAATTTTTTTTCATAAAAAATGATTTCTTTATGAAAAAAAAAAGCTTCGTTTTTTCAAAAAAAATTTTTTTTTTTCAGATATTTAATATCTTTATATTTTGATTACTTCAAATGACTGCTAATCATTTTCGATTTTAATATTGCTGACAAATTAATAACGCATTATGTAACACGAACTCGAATTAACTTTATGCTCAATTTATAATTCAAATTACCAATAAGATTCTATCTTCTATCTCGTTCTAATCTATTTCTCTCATATGATTCACATTTAGATTATTTTCCTACTCAATTTAGGTGGTCAGTTCCACATTACGTAACACATTTACATAGCTAATTGTGTTATTGAATCTCCTTCAATCAATTTTAGATAAACTTTCTAGGAATATAATATAAAATTCAATATACAGAGATCTTTTAATTTCGAATACAAACCCATTCACATATTAAAAAAAAAAAAATTAATAGCTCGACAATTTTTAATTTAAATAAAATTAATATATACAATATCTTTCACACAGATAATTTCATCGATCATTAGTTTGCATTACAAATTGCTCACTCTATGTGTGTGTTTTGAATATTTTGTACATCTGTGTTAATATGTATATAAAATAATATTTCCATAAATAGTTAATATCTAATGTTATATACATATCTCTTTTTGGAAGTAAATCATACTTCGCACATGTAATGCAACACACAATTGGAATTTAATAAATTACAACAGAAAGTAATTCGTATGGATTAATTAATAATCAATTTCTTATTCACAATCAATTTTCATAAGATATCCAACATATAATATTTATGAGTCTCTTGTGTCAATGAACTTGGCAATAACGTCACATTGGACTTTATAACGCTATCGGATAACTTGTTCTCTTGCAAAATTTTCGCGAGAGAACAAAATTCCGATCGCGATATACATTACCAAAAAGACACATTGCGCAAAAATATAATCAATATGTCTTAAAAAGTGTACGGTATGCGATGTTTGCTTTGCGGTCTAACTAAAACATCAAGTACTGTGCACCCAGATAGGGACGAGATAACACTTGATAAGAAACATTCATATTTTAAATAGTGAAAATTAATGATTAATTTTTATCTTTGACTTAACATTTCATTTTTAATACTTTAATGCGTTGATGTGTGTGTGTGTGTGTGTGTGTGTGTGTGTGTGTGTAAGTGTGTGTGTGTGTGTGTAAGTGTGTCTATACATATATATGACATTTTTAATGCAGATTATTACAGATATCATTAATAAAAAAGATGAAAATGTTATATATCATATATAAAAAATATCAACTAGTGCCATTTAAGAGATTTACTTTAAAATCAAGATAACTTCAAAATCTCCTGAAAAAAACAACTATCAGAAAAATAATGAGAACAATATATGTATTTCTTGAAATTGTATATACAGTTATGTTAGAAAATATTTTTTTTACAACGCGCATACTTTGAAAATTATTCGAGATGGAACTGTTAAGTAAGTTTCCCTTGATAAAACAAATACATTTTTGTTATATAATATTTATGACTTATTATATATTTTTTTCACACCTTATCTTTTTAATATAAAATTAATAACGCATTAACTATAAAATAAATTAACAATTGCTAATGTCATGGTTATATTGTATATAAATCACATGCTACGAAGCATTTAAAAATATTACAGTTAGAAATTAAACAATATTGAGAGTTTTTATTAAAATGAGTACTTATTATATATAAAATAACCGTTCATTTCTGCACACACACACACACACACACGCACACAAGCATAGTTAAAATCTATTAATTATAAAATCTATTAAATATGGCTTTAAAATGTACTAAACAATTTTCTATTTGTTTATAATTTTATATATATAGGGTGTCCCATTTTAAAAGATCCACCCTTATAACTTTTCAGGATCAACGTTTGAAGGAAAAGGACTCCGATAAAAGTTGTAGGGAACAAAGGGGGCTATCTAATAGTGACTTTGGATTTGACATTAAATCTTGAAAAAAATAATTAAATTTGAATAAAACTAATTAATTAAAATTTTAAATTCTTTTAATAAAAAATTTTGTGTAATAATATTATACAAAGTTACATTAAAAAAACAGTAATAAATTTCATATAAAATTTGCTGGATCGATATAATCTCTTTCTTATTATAAAACTCTAAATCTTTGGATTTAATTGTAAACAATGCTGAGATGCTCAATTTCTCGTGAGAATATACCGTTAAGTATCCAGCCGCACAAAGTGGAGTTTTTATTGAATAATCGTGACACGTTGTAAAGGAATAGGACCACGTGTTGTGTTCCCAACCATATGTTCTCAGATCGTCAGCATACCAAACCAGTTCTCGTAGGAACGCAGGACTTACCGGGACCCCGCTCTGGAAGAACTTCCCCCAGATGCCTTTTCTGAATGTTCCTTCGTACCATCCTTATAACTTGTCACAAGGATCTTTAAAGGGAATCTCCCGAGAATATTTTCACGACGGCAGTCACATGCACGACTGTTCCAAGCAACGATTCAGGATTTGGCTGCGCGAGAGGAGAGGGGCTCATTGATAGCGACAGAGAAAAAGGGGACGAGAAGGAACGGGAGAACATTGGAGAGAGGGGGAAAGATGGAACGTGGAGCAGTGGCGTAACTATAAAGATTCTTTTACACGAAGTATATCCGTAATTTTAGAGATGGAATTAAATATTATGTCTATATATTGGGACAGTCACGACCAGCCTTTGTGTTATCAAAAATAACTAAATACTATAATTTACGATCTACAGATGTAGCATATGAAATGGTCCCGAAGAGAACAAACACGCTCAATCGTTCGATATTTTTGAATAATAAAAGATATCTGGCTACATATGTAGAATGGCGTGTTATTCATATGTTTGTATTATTCATATGACTACTCATTTTTTACTTATCAATAATATCTACTGTCAAACTTCATTTCATAATATGCAATGCAAGTATTAACACGCATTTTTTTTCTGTGTTGTAATATCCCACGTAGCACAGAACATTACAGCAATACTGCTACAATGTTCTGTGTTATGTGGGATATTTGTGTATTATATCTTGTATTAATAACAATATTTATGTTTAAAATTTTTTTCATATTTGCAACACATTTTACAACAATTTTACAAATTTTTATCTCTATTGTTTTAATTATTTTCTAAAAATATTAAATCTTAATAAAATTTTCTCTATATACATGCATCACGGAAAGAAGCGCTAGATTATCTGTTACGTGAAAAATTACAAAGGAGCGAGGAAGCTACCAGGATCGATTGATTGTACAATAATCGGATGAGAGCGCGATTGCAGTGCATCGAACGCGCGGAAGTACCAGAATGATACGCTGCCGCACTGCGGATCTTCGAAGAGTGGGCCCCGAGTGTCTTACAAGGTCGTCTTTGCAAATGTCGAGGCCTAGGGCACTTACTTTGATTATTCGAAAGCAACGATTAATATCGATACAATTTTTTTGAAACCGTATTTTGATATCAAATGCGATAATCCTTACACTGTTTGAAAATTTGTTTCCTTGTTAAAAAATATGCCGGTTAAAATTTTTGTGTTAAATATTTAATATATTCATGTGTTAATTTAACATATTGAGCTTGTGAATTAATTGAACTCAAATGTTAAATTATTAAAACAACTGAAAAAGGGGTAAAAATGACACAATATGCACATATTTTTAATTTTGCACAATAGATATGTTCCGTATTATGAGTGACAGGATTTATTTGTTAAAATTTACAGAAAAAATGTTGATTTTATTCTACAATAAAAGTGAGAGTGACTACAGACCGTCCATAACATTTTCCCAAGGTAATTTTATCATTAAAAATGTGCTGATTTTGCACAAAATTTATTCCAAATTACTATGAAGTTTGCATTCATTTTGTGTTGAAATATTAACATAGTATTAGTGTCATCATTTAATACATTCATATTATGTCAAAAATTAACATAAAAATTTGCGTGGTCCGTTTGGGACATGCGATATATGTTTCGCGAATTTATTCGCAAATAAACTGTGACGTTTGACATAAGGTTTTTTTTTCGCGTGCAGCATTGAAATTGAACTTAACAAATCTTTATATTATTTCAATCATTATAATTTCTCGATTAGAATAGCGATAGAAATGATTTTTAAAATAATTTTTATAGCTAGAATATAGCTCTATATAACTAGGCGCGACCGTGATAAGAAGTAAAACGCACTTGCTCTGTGTTCTCGTGACTGTCGTACTCGCTTATGGTGCAAAATTATGCATTACAGCCGACGCGACGTCATATATGGCACCGCTTTATCGATTTGTACGTGCGAGTGGTTTCCCCCTCGGATTTATCTATACTATGCGTCATCCAACGGAAAGAAAAAGACAGGACTAAGCTACTATTTTAACGGCTACGTCATCGACTGTTCTCATAAATGAAATCGAATCTATAATCAATTACTTAAAAAATTGTAATTTTAACGCGTATCAATTTAGTTAAAAATATAAAAATAAAAATATAA